>NC_142038.1:49549205-49702572 GCF_982192425.1 Myodes glareolus
TAATCAAGTTTATATGGCAAAACAAAAAACCCAGGATAGCCAAAACAATCTTATACAATAAAAGAACTTCTGGAGGCATTACCATCCCTGACTTCAAACTCTATTATAGAGCTACAGTATTGAAAACAGCTTGGTATTGGCATAAGAACAGAGAAGTCGACCTATGGAATCGAATAGAAGACCCAGATATTAACCCACAAACTTATGAACACCTAATTTTCGACAAGGGAGCTAAAGGTATACAATGGAAGAAGGAAAGCATCTTTAACAAATGGTGCTGGCATAACTGGATGTCAACCTGTAAAAAAATGAAAGTAGATCCATATCTATCACCATGCACAAAAATCAAGTCCAAATGGATTAAAGACATCAACATTAATCCGTCCACTTTGAACCTGATAGAAGAGAAAGTGGGAAGTAGTCTACAAGATATAGGCACAGGAGGCCTCTTCCTAAGTAAGACCCCAGTAGCACAGACAATAAGAGAAACAATGAAAAAATGGGATCTACTGAAACTGAGAAGCTTCTGTAAAGCAAAGGACACTGTCAGTAGGACAAAAAGGCTGCCTTCTGACTGGGAGAAGATCTTCACCAACCCCTCATCAGACAAAGGTCTGATCTCCAAAATATACAAAGAACTCAAGAAACTAGACACTAAAACTCTAATTAACCCAATTAAAAAATGGGGGTACTGATCTGAACAGAGAATTCACAACAGATGAACTTCGAATGGCCAGAAGACACTTAAGGTCATGCTCAACCTCCTTAGCGATCAGGGAAATGCAAATCAAAACCACTTTGAGATACCATCTTACACCTGTCAGAATAGCTAAAGTCAAAAACACCAACGATAGCCTATGCTGGAGAGGTTGTGGGGTGAGGGGAACACTCATCCATTGTTGGTGGGAATGCAAACTCATGCAGCCACTGTGGAAATCAGTGTGGTGGTTTCTCAGGAAACTGGGAGTCAACCTCCCTCAGGACCCAGCAATTCCACTCTTGGGAATATACCCTAGAGATTCCCTAACATACTACAAAAGCATTTGTTCTACTATGTTCATAGCAGCACTATTTGTAATAGCCAGAACCTGGAAACAGCCTTGGTGCCCCTCAATAGAAGAATGGTTAAAAAAGGTGTGGAACATATACACATTAGAGTTTTACTCAGCGGTAAAAAACAATGACATCTTGAATTTTGCATGCAAATGGATGGAAATAGAAAACGCTTTACTGAGTGAGGTAAGCCAGACCCAAAAAGAGGAACACGGTATGTATTCACTCATAAGTGGATTCTAACCATAATTAAAGGTCTTTGAGCCTATTATTTGTGATCCTAGGGAAGCTAAATAAGAAGATGAACCTGATGAAGATTATTTAGCTATCCGCCAGGAGGTAGGAAATAGGCAAGAGTCCCAGGTAACCTTGGGTGCATGGGGGGGTGGGTGGGAGGGTTGATGGAAGGGGAGAGGGTTAGAGAGAAGGGAGTAGGGGAGGAATGGGGAAAGCTCGGTGGCCTGGGATGGGGGGGGGGAGGGAGGAAGGATGAATATGGGATCAGGGAAGAATATATTTCAACTAAGGGAGTCATTTTAGGTTTTATAGGAGACTTGGTTATATATGTGACCCCAGGTCCAAGGAGAGATCCCCCAGATTGTTCTCTGGACAGAGGAGAGGGTGCCTGAACCGGCCGTGGCCCATAACCATACTGATGTATATTTTGCTTATCACCATAGATCCTTCATCTGGCGAAGGACGGTGATACAGATGGAGACCCACATTGGAGCACCGGACTGAGCCCCCCAAGGTCCAAATGAGGAGCAGAAGGAGGAAGAACATGAAAAAGGAAATCAGGACTGCGAGGGATGCTATCACCCACTGATACAAGGGAACGGATCTAATGAGAGTTTACCAAGGCCAGTTGGACTGGGACTGAACGAGGACGTGATCTAACCAGATTCTCGGAATTTGGCCGGATTCTCTGAATGTGGCTGGCCCGAAGTCTTTCTGAAAAGCCATTGACTATGACACTGGGACTTGTTTCCTCTGCATATACTGGATTTTGGGGATCCAGTCTGTTTGGATACTCACCTTCCTGAACCTGGAGGGAGGGGGGAGGAACTTGAACTTCCCACAGGGCAGGAAACCCTGACTGCCCTAAGGGACGAAGAGGGAGGAGGAGAGGGAGTGGGGGGAGTGGGAGGGTGTTGGGAAGAGGGGCGGAAATGGAAACTTTTATAATTTAATAAAATTTACTTTAAAAAAATAACTTTTTGAAGATCATAGAGGCCCTTAAAAAGGAAATGAAAAGTTCTTTTAAAGAAATTGAGGAGAACAAAAGAGAAACAAAAAAAATTGGAAGAAATAAATAAATTCCTTAAAGAAAACCAAGTTTAAAAAAATCAAACAGGGTCTCCTGAGTCCTGGGAAGACCAGCTAGCCCTGTTGCCCTGCTGAGCAGTTCTTCCCAGAGCGGTGAGTGGGTGCTCACCGGGGCAGCCTGCCTGCCCAGGAAGAGAGCACAGCCCCCCTCCCCCCCAGCTTCTGCAGCAGGGTCTTCGGTGTTCCAAGGGACCCCTCCCCTCCCCCCACTGCTGCGGGCCCTTTGTCTCCTGAGTCCTGGGAAGACCAGCTAGCCCTGTTGCCCTGCGGAGCAGTTCTTCCCAGAGAGGTGAGTGGGTGCTCACCGGGGCAGCCTGCCTGCCCACGAAGAGAGCACAGCCCCCCCCCCCAGCTTCTGCAGCAGGGTCTTCGGTGTTCCAAGGGACCCCTCTCCTCCCCCCACTGCTGCGGGCCCTTTGTCTCCTGAGTCCTGGGAAGACCAGCTAGCCCTGTTGCCCTGCTGAGCAGTTCTTCCCAGAGAGGTGAGTGGGTGCTAGCCTGGGCAGCCTGCCTGCCTGTCCGGGAAGGGAGCACAGCCCTTCTCCCCTCAGCTTCTGCGGCAGGGTCTTCGGTGTTCCAAGGGACCCCTCTCCTCCCCCCACTGCTGCGGGCCCTTTGTCTCCTGAGTCCTGGGAAGACCAGCTAGCCCTGTTGCCCTGCTGAGCAGTTCTTCCCAGAGCGGTGAGTGGGTGCTCACCGGGGCAGCCTGCCTGCCCACGAAGAGAGCACAGCCCCCCCCCCCCCAGCTTCTGCAGCAGGGTCTTCGGTGTTCCAAGGGACCCCTCCCCTCCCCCCACTGCTGCGGGCCCTTTGTCTCCTGAGTCCTGGGAAGACCTGCTAGCCCTGTTGCCCTGCTGAGCAGTTCTTCCCAGAGAGGTGAGTGGGTGCTAGCCTGGGCAGCCTGCCTGCCTGTCCGGGAAGGGAGCACAGCCCTTCCCCCCTCAGCTTCTTCAGCAGGGTCTTCGGTGTTCCAAGGGACCCCTCCCCTCCCCCCACTGCTGCGGGCCCTTTGTCTCCTGGGTCCTGGGAAGACCAGCTAGCCCTGTTGCCCTGCTGAGGAGTTCTTCCCAGAGAGGGCTGAGGAGCTCTATCCAGAGAGTGCTGTGAAGTCCTACCCAGAGAGTGCTGAGGAGTTCTATCCAGAAAGTGCTGAGGAGTTTCATCCAGAGTGGGGAAGATGGGCAGGCGCCAATGCAAGAATTCCTCCAACAACCTGAAAGGCAACATGACATCGCCAGAATCCAGGGAGCTCGAAACTAGAAGAATTGAACACCCTACTCCAGAAGAAATAGAAGAAATCGACTCTAAGCGCTTCTTTATGAAAATAATAGAGGAACTTAAACAGGAGGTGAAAATCTGCCGTAAAGAAATGGAAGATAAGTATAACAAAAAAATTGAGGAAATGAGTAAAGAAATGGAAGAGAAATATACCAAAAAGTTTGAAGAAATGAGTAATCCGTAAATGAAATTCTGGGAAACCAAGAAAAAACAATCAAACAGGTAATAGAAACAGTTCAAGATTTGAAAACTGAAATGGAGTCAATGAAGAAATCACAAACCGAGGGCCAGCTGGCTATGGAAAATCTGGGTAAAAGAACAGAGACTTCAGAAACAAGCTTAACCAATAGAATACAAGAGATAGAAGAAAGAATCTCAGACTCTGAGGACACCATAGAGAAATTAAACACTCTGTCCAAAGAAAACAGCAAATCCAACAAATTCTCATCACAAAACATTCAGGAACTGTGGGACACAATAAAAAAACCAAATCTAAGAATAATAGGAGTAGAAGAAGGAGAAGAATTGCATTTCAAAGGTCCAGAAAATATACTAAACAAAATTATAGAAGAAAACTTTCCCATCCTAAAGAACGATATTCCTATGAAGGTTCAAGAAGCATACAGAACACCAAATAGACTGGATCAGAAAAAAACATCCCCTCGTCATATAATAATCAAAACACAAAGCATTCAGACTAAAGAAAGGATATTGAGAGCTGCAAAGGAAAAAGGTCAAGTAACTTATAAAGGTAAACCTATCAGACTTACACCAGACTTCTCGATGGAAACCATGAAAGCCAGAAGGTCCTGGATAGAGGTACTGCAGAAACTAAGAGACAATGGATGCAAACCCAGACTACTTTACCCAGCCAAGCTATTGTTCACTATCAACGGAGAAAACAAAATATTCCAGGATAAAAACAAATTTAAACAATACGTAGCTACTAATCCAGCCTTACAGAGAATACTAGAAGGAAAATCACAACCCAAGGAATCCAACATTCCCAACACTGCCTACATTAACTCAGACATCTAGCGACCCTTCACAAGCACAACTCAAAGAAGGAAAACACATACACGCTACTACCCAAAAAAATGACCGGAGTCATCGATCACTGGTCATTAATATCACTTAATATCAATGGTCTCAACTCACCTATAAAGAGGCACAGACTTAGAGATTGGATACGAAAACAGGATCCAACATTCTGCTGTCTACAAGAAACACACCTCAACCACAAAGACAGACACCTACTCAGAGTAAAGGGTTGGGAAAAGGTTTTCCAAGCAAATGGACCTAAGAAACAAGTGGGTGTGGCCATTCTAATATCTAACAAAATCGACTTCAAACTAAAATCAATCAGAAGAGATGGAGATGGACATTTCATACTCATAACAGGAACAATTCATCAGGAAGAAGTCTCAATCTTGAATATCTATGCCCCTAATATAAAGGCACCCACATATGTAAAAGAAACTCTTCTAGAACTCAAGGCAGTCATCAAACCACACACACTAATAGTAGGAGACTTCAACACTCCTCTCTCACCAATGGACAGGTTAATCAGACAGAAACCTAACAGAGAAATAAGAGATTTACTGGAGGTACTGAATCAAATGGACTTAACAGACATCTATAGAACACTCCACCCAAATAGGAAAGAGTATACCTTCTTCTCTGCAGCCCATGGAACCTTCTCGAAAATTGACCACATACTTGGTAACAAAGCAAACTTCCACAGATACAAAAAAATATTAGTGACCACCTGTGTCTTGTCAGATCACCATGGATTAAAATTAGAATTCAACAACAATGGTACACCCAGGAAGGCAACAAACTCATGGAAGTTGAACAGTCAACTACTAAATCACCCCTGGGTCAAGGAAGAAATAAAGAAAGAAATTAAAGTCTTCCTTGAATATAATGAAAACAAAGACACAACGTATTCAAACCTATGGGACACAATGAAAGCAGTGCTAAGAGGAAAGTTCATAGCACTAAGTGCCCACCTAAAGAAAACAGAGAAAGCACACATTGGAGACTTAACAACACACTTGAAAGCTCTAGAAAAAAAAGAAGCTGATTTACCCAGGAGGTCTAGAAGACTGGAAATAATTAAACTGAGGGCTGAAATCAACAAAATAGAAACACAGAAAACAATTCAAAGAATCAATGAAGCAAAAAGCTGGTTCTTGGAGAAAATTAACAAGATTGACAAACCCCTATCCAAACTAATCAAACGGCAGAGAGAGAACTTGCAAATTAATAGGATCAGAAATGAAAAGGGGGACATAATCACAGACACGGAGGAAATTCAGAGAATCATTAGATCTTACTATGAAAGTTTATATGCCACAAAGTTGGAAAATGTAAAAGAAATGGACATTTTTTTAGATAAGTACCATATACCAAAGTTGAACCAAGACCAGGTGAACAATCTAAATAGACCTGTTAGTCGTGAAGAACTAGAAGCTGTTATCAAAAATCTCCCTACCAAAAAAAGCCCAGGACCAGATGGTTTCAATGCAGAATTCTACCAGAACTTCCAGGAAGAGCTAATACCTATACTCCTTAATGTATTCCACAATATAGAAAAAGAAAAGTCACTGCCAAACTCCTTTTATGAAGCTGCAGTCACCCTAATACCAAAACCACACAAAGACACAACCAAGAAAGAGAATTACAGGCCAATCTCACTCATGAACATCGATGCGAAAATTCTCAATAAAATACTGGCAAACCGAATCCAAGAACACATTAGAAAAATCATCCATTATGATCAAGTAGGCTTCATCCCAGAGATGCAGGGATGGTTCAACATACGCAAATCTATCAATGTAATCCATCATATAAATAAACTGAAAGAAAAAAATCATATGATCATTTCATTGGATGCTGAAAAAGCGTTTGACAAAATTCAACACCCATTTATGATAAAGGTGTTGGAGAGACTGGGGATACAAGGATCATACCTAAATATAATAAAAGCAATATACAGCAAGCCGACAGCTAACATCAAATTGAATGGAGAGAAACTCAAAGCCTTTCCACTAAAATCAGGAACACGACAAGGCTGTCCACTCTCTCCATACCTCTTCAATATAGTGCTTGAAGTTCTAGCAATAGCAATAAGACAACATAAGGGGATCAAGGGGATTCGAATTGGAAAGGATGAAGTTAAACTTTCGTTATTTGCTGACGATATGATAGTGTACATAAGCGACCCCAAAAACTCTACCAAAGAACTCCTACAGCTGATAAACACCTTTAGTAACGTGGCAGGATACAAGATCAACTCCAAAAAATCAGTGGCACTCCTATACACAAAGGATAAAGAAACGGAGAGGGAAATCAGAGAAACATCACCTTTCACGATAGCCACAAACACCATAAAATATCTTGGGGTCACTCTAACCAAGGATGTGAAAGAACTATTTGACAAGAACTTTAAGCCTTTGAAAAGAGAAATTGAGGAGGATACCAGAAAATGGAAAGACCTCCCCTGCTCTTGGATTGGGAGAATCAACATAGTAAAAATGGCAATTCTACCAAAAGCAATCTACAGATTCAATGCAATCCCCATCAAAATCCCATCAAACTTCTTCACAGACCTTGAGAAAACAATAATCAAGTTTATATGGCAAAACAAAAAACCCAGGATAGCCAAAACAATCTTATACAATAAAAGAACTTCTGGAGGCATTACCATCCCTGACTTCAAACTCTATTATAGAGCTACAGTATTGAAAACAGCTTGGTATTGGCATAAGAACAGAGAAGTCGACCTATGGAATCGAATAGAAGACCCAGATATTAACCCACAAACTTATGAACACCTAATTTTCGACAAGGGAGCTAAAGGTATACAATGGAAGAAGGAAAGCATCTTTAACAAATGGTGCTGGCATAACTGGATGTCAACCTGTAAAAAAATGAAAGTAGATCCATATCTATCACCATGCACAAAAATCAAGTCCAAATGGATTAAAGACATCAACATTAATCCGTCCACTTTGAACCTGATAGAAGAGAAAGTGGGAAGTAGTCTACAAGATTTAGGCACAGGAGGCCTCTTCCTAAGTAGGACCCCAGCAGCACAGACAATAAGAGAAACAATGAATAAATGGGATCTACTGAAACTGGGAAGCTTCTGTAAAGCAAAGGACACTGTCAGTAGGACAAAAAGGCTGCCTTCTGACTGGGAGAAGATCTTCACCAACCCCTCATCAGACAAAGGTCTGATCTCCAGAATATACAAAGAACTCAAGAAACTAGACACTAAAACTCTAATTAACCCAATTAAAAAATGGGGGTACTGATCTGAACAGAGAATTCACAACAGATGAACTTCGAATGGCCAGAAGACACTTAAGGTCATGCTCAACCTCCTTAGCGATCAGGGAAATGCAAATCAAAACCACTTTGAGATACCATCTTACACCTGTCAGAATAGCTAAACTCAAAAACACCAATGATAGCCTATGCTGGAGAGGATGTGGGGTGAGGGGAACACTCATCCATTGTTGGTGGGAATGCAAACTTGTGCAGCCACTGTGGAAATCAGTGTGGCGGTTTCTCAGGAAACTGGAAGTCAATCTCCCTCAGGACCCATCAATTCCACTCTTGGGAATATACCCTAGAGATTCCCTAGCATACTACAAAAGCATTTGTTCAACTATGTTCATAGCAGCACTATTTGTAATAGCCAGAACCTGGAAACAGCCTAGGTGCCCCTCAATAGAAGAATGGTTAAAAAAGGTGTGGAACATATACACATTAGAGTTTTACTCAGCGGTAAAAAATAATGACATCTTGAATTTTGCATGCAAATGGATGGACATAGAAAACGCTTTACTGAGTGAGGTAAGCCAGACCCAAAAAGAGGAACACGGTATGTATTCACTCATAAGTGGATTCTAACCATAATTTAAAGGTCTTTGAGCCTATTATTCGTGATCCTAGAGAAGCTAAATAAGAAGACGAACCTGATGAAGATTATTTAGCTATCCGCCAGGAGGTAGGAAATAGTCAAGAGTCCCAGGTAACCTTGGGTGCATGGGGGGTGGGGGGGTGGGAGGGTTGTTGGAAGGGGAGAGGGTTAGAGAGAAGGGAGTAGGGGAGGAATGGAGAAAGCTCGGTTGACCGAGATGGGGGGAAGGGAGGAAGGATGAATGTGGGATCAGGGAAGAATATATTTCAACTAAGGGAGTCATTTTAGAGTTTACAGGAAACTTGATTATATATGGGATCCCAGGTCCAAGGAGAGATCCCCAGATTGTTCTCTGGACAGAGGAGGGGGTGCCTGAACCGGCCTTGGCCTGTGACCATACTGATGAATATTTTGCTTATCACCATAGATCCTTCATCTGGCGTTGGATGGCGATACAGATGGAGGCCCGCGTTGGAGCACCGAACTGAGCCCCCCAAGATCCAAATGAGGAGCAGAAGGAGGAAGAAAATGACGAAGGACTGCGAGGAATACTATCACCCACTGATACAAGGGGTCGGATCTAATGAGAGTTTACCAAGGCCAGATGGACCGTGACTGAACGAGCATGTGATCCAACCAGATTCTCTGAATGTGGCCGGATTTTCTGAATGTGGCTGGCCTGCAGTCTTTCTGAGAAGCCATTGACAATGACACTGGGACTGGTTTCTTCTGCATATACTGGACTTTTGGGATCCAGTCTGTTTGGATGCTCACCTTCCTGGACCTGGAGGGAGGGGGGAGGAACTTGGACTTCCCACAGGGCAGGAGACCCTGACTGCCCTTGGGGACAAAGAGGGAGGAGGAGAGGGAGGGGGGGGAGTGGGAGTGCGTTGGGAGGAGGGGCGTAAATGGAAACTTTTTATAATTTAATAAAATTACTTTCAAAAAAATCAAACAGGTGAAGGAAATGGTTTAAGACTTGAAAATTGAAATAGAAACAATAAAGAAAACACAAACTGAGGAGATTCTGGAAATGGGAAATCTGGGTAAGTGAACAGGAACTACAGTTGCAAGCATCACCAACAGAATGCAAGAGATGGAAGAAAGAATCTCAGACATTGAAAGTTTGATAGAGGAAATAAATTCATCAGTCAAAGAAAATGTTAAATTCTATAAATTCCTAACAAAAAACATCCAGGAAATCTGGGACTCATGAAAAGACCAAACCTAATAATAATAGGGATAGAAAAAAAAGAACAATCCCAGCTCCAAGGCACAGAAAACATATTCAACAAAATCATAGAAGAAACCTAAAGAAGGACATTATAAAGGTACAAGAAGCTTATAGAACACCATATAGGCCTCTAGACTTCAGGGGAACTCTCTGAAACACAGACTGCAGCTAACTAAACAGAGAGAACCAAGAGATGAGTGACCACTCACCTAACGGGACATCCCACTCTCTAGGCTCTTCACACTGGGGGTAAAACCCGATGCCTCTCCCCGACCTGCCTCAGCTTCTCTAGCCAGACAGCAGGCAAGTTTCCTGCAAGTAGGTTACTCCAACACCCCACCTCACCACACCTATTGGACCCTGTAGGCTACAAGTCCCATTTCACCCCAAACCCCAAACAGAGTTCAGAGGAACTCTGAAGTGCAGGCTGTAACTACACAGAGCGGACCAAGAGAGGAACTCTGAAGCACATGCTGTGACTACAGAGTGCACCAAGAGAGTGAATCAAGAGAGCAGACCAAGAGAGAGGGCCAAGAGAGACCTCAGTGACTCCCCAAGACACAGACAGTGACAGTACAGAGCAGACCAAGAACACAGACAGCCCCAAAGACACAGACAGCCACTGCAAAGATTGAACCAAGAGGCAAAGAGAAAATGAAAAATTCCATTAAAGAAATGGAAGAAAAGACAAACAAAAATTGGAAGAAATCAATAAATCTCCTAAAGAAACTCAAGAAAACCAAGAAAAAACAATCAAATGGGTGAAGCAAAAAGTTCAAGACTTGAAGTCTGAAATAGAGGAAATAAAGACAACACAAACCAAGGGAATTCTGGATATGGAAAATCTGGGTAAATGAATGGGAACTACAGAGGCAAGCATAACTAATAGAATATAAGAGATGGAAGAGAATCTCAGGTGTTGAAGATATTGTAGAGAAAATAGATTCATTGGTCAAAGAAAACGTTAAGTCCAACAAATTCTTAACACAAAACATCCAGGAAATCTGGGATACCAGACCAAATCTAAGAATAGGGATAAAAGAAGGTGAAGAACTCCAGTTCAAAGGCACAGAAAATATATACAACAAAATCATAGAAGAAAATTTTACCAACCTAAAGAAGGATGCTCCTATAAAGGTATAAGAAGCTTACAGAACACCAATTACACTGGGTCAAAAAAAAAAAAAAAGAAAAACCAAAACCAAAAACAGTTCCCTTGCCATATAATAATCAAAAGGCAAAACATACAGAATGAAGAAAAAGTATTAAGAGCTGCAAAGGAAAAAGGTCAAGTAACATATAAAGGTAGACCTATCCCTACCAGAATTACACCTGACTTCTTAATGGAAACCACGAAAGTCAGAAGGTCCTGGACAGATGTGCTGCAGACACTAAGAGACCACAAATGCAAGTCTAGACTCCTGTACCCAGCAAGTTTTCAATCACTATCAACGGAGAAAACAAGATATTCCATAACAAAACCAGATTTAGACAAAAACTTAACCACAAATCCAGCCATACAGAAAGTACTAGAAGAAAATTTTTAACCCAAGGAAACTAACTGCACCCACAAAACACAGGCAACAGAGAACCTCACACCAGCAAACCCCAAAGAAGGGAAGCCAACAAACACTACTACAGAAAAATAATAGGAATTATCAATCACTGGCCATTAACATCTCTTTATTTTCAATGGCCTCAATTCACCTATAGTAAAACACAGGCTAAGAGAATGGATATGAAAGCAAGATCCATCCTTCTGATGTATACAAGAAACACACCTAACCTCAAAGACAGACATTAACTCATTGTAAAGTGTTGGGAAAAGATTTTCCAATCAAATGGACCTAAGAAACAAGTGAGTGTAGTTATCCTAATATCTAACAAAACAGGGTTAAAAATAAAATCAATCAGAGAAGATGGAGAAGGATACTTTATACTAATCACAGGAACAATTAAATGAAGTCTCAATCCTGAACATCTATGCCCCAAATACAAGAGAAATCACATACGTAAAAGAAACATTACTAAGACTTAAATTGCACATCAAACCCCATACACAAATAGTAGGAGACTCCAACACCCCACTCTCTCCAATGGAAAGGTCAACAAGACAGAAAATTAACAGAGAAATAAGAGAACAAACACATATCATGACTTAAATGGACTTAACAGACATCTACAGAGCAGTCCACCCAAACACAAAAGAATGTACCTTCTTCTCAGTACTTCTCATGGAACTGTCTCTAAAACTGACCACATACTCAGTGACAAAACAAACCTCAACAGATACAAAAAAGGAAAAACCCCCTGAATCTTATCATATCACCATGGTTTAAAGTTAGAATTTAACAACAACACTAATTGCAGAAAGCCTATAAACTCATGGAAATTGTGCAGTGTTCAATTGAACCACCCCTGGGTCAAGGAAGAAATAAAGAAATTAGAGACTTCCTAGAATTCAATGAAAATGAAGGCACAATGTACCCAAACCTATGGGACACTATGAAAGCAGTACTAAGAGGAAAGTTCATAGCACCAATGCCTACATAGAGAAAGCAGAGAAATCTCGCACTAGCGACATAACAACACACCTGAAATCTCTAGAACAAAAAGAAACAGACTCATCCAGGAGGAGTAGATGACAGGAAATAATCAAATTGAGGGCTAAAATTAATAAAATAGAAATAAAAAATACAAAGAATCAATGAAACAAAGAGCATGGATCAGTGCCAGTTATGGCATGAGCATTAGAATCTTGACATTACAGTTGTCTGTCACCCTGACGACTAAAGAATCCTTAGATTTCAGTAGTTGGTCTGCTAACTGCTGTAGCCGTCTTTGGTGTTTAGTACCAAGGAACACAAAAAGAATTTCAAGTCTACTGAAAGGTTTCCCATTTCAGACTCCACGTGAAGGTATGTTTGAAAAATTAGTTTTGATTCTTGTGATAGAGTAATGGTATCAGGACGTGTTCTATTTTGATTTCTCTAGATCATGTGAAGTAATTCTTAGCTCAGCACTGGCCTCAAGAAAATGTAAATACATTAGCAATGGGCAGTGACAGTCCCCTAAAGAAATAAGGATATAATGTCAGAAGAGGTATGCTCTGGGTTACACAGGATAATGGTGTTTGAAAACTGGTGTAAAAGGTCCTTCTGTCTATGTGTTGCCTTCATCGGTTAATAAAGAAACTGTCTTGGCCTGTTGATAGGGCAGAACTTAGGTAGGCAGAGAAGACAGAACTGAATTCTGGGAGGAAGAAAGCAGAGTTAGGAAGAAGCCATGGAGTCGCAGGAGACAGACACTAATTTTACCCAGTAAGCCACTGCCATGTGGCAATACACAGATTAATAGAAATGGGTTAAATTAATATAAGAGTTAGCCAAAAAAGAAGCTAGAGCTAATGGGCCAAGCAGTGATTTAATTAATATACAGTTTCTGTGTGGTTATTTTGGGGCTAAGCTAGCCGGGTAGCCGGTACGAACAAGCAGGCCCTCCTCCTATGGCAAATGTAGAAAAATGCCCGTCTAAGTTATGAGAGAGAGAGAGAAAGAGAGAGAGAGAGAGAGAGAGAGAGAGAGAGAGAGAGAGAGAGAGAGAGAGAGATTCTCTGGTCCATCTAGTGGTTTTACACACTATGACCACAAAGTTTTATTGGAAACTGTTCAGAATTAAACCCAAATCAAAAAACTAATAACTCCTTGTATCTTATTGGATCACCATGGGTTAAAGTTAGAATTCAACAACACAAGCTACAGAAAGTCTACAAAGTCATTAAAACAGAAAAACTCTCTACTGAATCACCACTGGATCAAGGAAGAAATGAAATTAAAGAATTCCCATAATTAAATGAAAATGAATCCACGGCATACCCAAACTTATGGGACACTATGAAAGCAGTACTAAGAGGAGAGTTCATAGCACTAAATGGCTACATAAAGAATCTGAAGAAATCTCACACTAGCAACACAAAGAGAACAATACAAAGAATCTTTGGTTCTTTGAGAAAATCATTAAGATAGACAAACCTTTACCCAGACTAACCAAAAGGTAGAGAGAGAATATCCAATTTTTTTTAAAAAAAAACCATAAATGAAAAGTTGGACATAACAATAGACACTGAGGAAATCCAGAGAACCATCAGATTATACTTCAAAAATCTGTACTCCATAAAATTGGAAAATCTAAAATAAATGGACAATTATCTTGATAGGTAACACATACCAAAATTAAACCAAGACCAAACAATTTAAATAGACCTATAACCCCTAAGAAAATAGAAACAGTCATTGAAAGCCTCCCATCTCAAAAAAGTTCAGGGCCTGATGGTTTTAGCCCAGAATTCTATCAAAATTTCAAGGAAGGACTAATACTAATACTCCTCAAAAGATTCTGCACAATAGAAAACAGAAGGAACACTGCCAAGTTCTTTTTATGAGGCCACAGTTACCCTGATACCCAAACCACACAGTGATGCAACAAAGAAAGAAAATTACAGACTAATATCCCTCATAAACATTGAGGCAAAAATACTCAATAAAATACTGTCAAACCGAATCCAAGAACACATCAAAAAACCATCCACTATGATTAAGTAGACTTCTTTCCAGAGATGCAGAAATTGTTCAACATACAAAAATCTGCCAATGTAATCCACCATATAAAAAACCATAACATTATATGCTGAAAAAGCCTTTGAGAAAATCCAACACCCCTTCATGATAAAGGTTCTGGAGAGATCAGGAACACAAGGAACACATCTAAACATAATAAAAGCAATATACGTGCAGTAGAATCAAAAACCAGTGCCATTGTCCTTGGCTTCTCAGTCAGCTCTCATTGTCAGCCACATTCAGAGAGTCTGGTTTGATCACATGCTCCATCAGTCCCAATCCAACTGCTGGCCTTGGTGAGCTAGTCTGTTTGGAAGCTCACCTTCCTAGACCTGGATGGAGGGGGGAGGACCTTGGACTTCCCACAGGGCAGGGAACCCTGACTGCTCTTTGGACTGGAGAGGGAGGGGGAGAGAGGTGTGGGGGGAGGGGGAGGAAAATGGGAGGAGGTGGAAATTTTTAATAAATAGTGAAAAAAGAAAAAAAGGAAAAGCAATATAGAGCGAGTTGACAGCAACCATCAAATTAAATGGAAAGAAACTCATAGTGATTCCACTAAAATCAGGAGCAAGACAAGGCTGACCACTCTCTCCATATCTATTCAATACAGTACTTAAATTTCTAGCTAGAGCAATAAGACAACAAAAGGAAAACAAGGGGATCAAAGTTGGAAAGGAAGAAGTCAAAGTCTTGCTATTTGCAGATGATATTATAGTATACATACATGACCCCCAAAATTCTACTAGGGAACTCCTAGAACTGATAGATACCCTTAGTAATGTGGCAGGATACAATAACTAAAAAAAGGAGCCCTCCTATATACAAATGATAAATGGGGTAAGAAAGAAACCAGAGAAAACATTCCTTACAATAACCACAAATAATATAAAATATCTTGGGATAATTCTAACCAAACGAATGACCTGTATGACAAAAATTTTAGTCTTTGAAGAAAGAAATTAGAAAAGATATCAGAAAATGAAAAGACCTCCTATGCTCATGGATCAGTAGTATTAACATAATAATGGCAGCTTACAAAAAAGCAATCTACAGATTTAATACAATCCCCATCAAAATACCTACACAATTCTTCACAGACCTCGGAAGAACAATATTCAAGTTTACATCTAAAAATAAAAAACCCAGAATAGCTAAAACAATTCTGTATAATGTAATTTCTGGAGGTATCACTATCCCTGATTTAAAGCTCTACTACAGAGCTATAGTAATAAAAAGGGCATGGTATTGGCATAAAAATAGGTGGATCAATGGAATCAAATCTAAGATCAGACATAAATATACATACCTTTGAACACCTGATGGTTTTTGAACAAAAAGGCCAAAATTATACAACAGAAGAAAAGAAA
Organism: Myodes glareolus; assembly: GCF_982192425.1. Taxonomy (NCBI): domain Eukaryota; kingdom Metazoa; phylum Chordata; class Mammalia; order Rodentia; family Cricetidae; genus Myodes; species Myodes glareolus. The sequence continues at coordinate 49,565,013 of NC_142038.1, forward strand.
GCATCTTCAACAACTGGTGCTGGCTTAACTGGTTGTCTGCATGTAGAAGAATGCAAATAGATCCATGCTTAAAACTGCACAAAACTCACGTCCAAGTGGATCAAAGACTTCAACATAAATCCAGTTACAATGAACGTGATAGAAGAGAAAATGGGAGACAATTTTGAACATATTGACACAATAGACAGCTTCCTGAACAGAACACTGATATCACAGGCACTAAGATTGACAGTTAATAAAAGGGACCTCATGAAACTGAAAAGCTTCTGTAAGGCAAAGGACACTGTCAATAAGACAAAAAGGCAACCTTCTGAATGTGAAAAGATCTTTGTCACCCCACATCTGACAGAGGGTTGATCTCCAAAATAAAGAACTCAAGAAACAAGACATCAAAATACCATATAATCCAATTAAAAATGGGGTACAGATTAAAAAAAAGATTTCTCAACAAAAGAATATTAAATGTCTGAAAAATACTTTAAAGATTTGTTCAACAAATCAAAATGACTCTGAGATTCTATCTCACACCTCTCAGAATGGTTAAGATCAAAAATACTAATAACAGCCTATGTTGTAAGGATGTGGATTAAGTGAAACACTCCTCCACTGCTGGTGAGAATGCAAAGTTGTACAGCAACTTTGGAAATCAGTATGGTGTTTTCTCAGAAAATTGGAAACCAATCTACCCCAAGACACAGCTATACCAATTTTGGGCATATACCCAAAGGATGCTCAATCATACCACAAGGATAGTTGCTCAACCATATTCAGAGCAGTGTTATTTGTAATAGCCAGAACCTGGAACTCAAGGCAGGCATCTGGAGGCAGAAACTGAAGGAGAGACCGTGGAAGAATACTGCTTACTCGCTTGTTCTCCATGTCTTACTAAGCTAGCTTTCTTATACATGCCCAGGGATGGCATCACTCCTAGTCTTCTGGGCCCTCCCACATCAATCATTAATAAGAAAATGCCTGAAAGACATGCCCATAGGCCAGTCTCATGGAAACTATTTCTCAATCCATGTTGGAAACTCACTAGAAGAACTCACAAAAATTCAGCACGACCGTAATTTATCATAACAAAACAGTACAGAGCAGAATGAGTATGTGATGAAGTTGGGAAAGAAACCAGGCACAGGATTCCCATAATGCTTTAAGATTGGAATCCCACAAGGTGGGTTTAATTCTCCAGAATTAAACCATAACACTAGTAAAGCCTGTCCGCCAGCGAAGCTAACTTGGGATCAGGAATCCAGTTATTAGCGTGAGTAATCCTATGGGCATCCTCCTCACACAGAATTCCACACTCCAGGAGGAAAGTAGGTGTTGTGCTCAAGCCCCATGTTAGAGAAATCACCCCTTTCAGTTAGGAGCTGGTGGTGGGAACACATCTAGAATCTGAGTTTCAGTGCCAGCTAGAGGTTGCAAACTCAGGCCCAATGTGCTACCTATTCCATGCATAGTCTACTACTTGAACTTGTCTTTATGACAAGATTGTTACCAGTAGATTCTCATACAGCATGAGGAGACCAACACTCAGCACTGGCTTTGGTTATTCCCAACATTGGTTCAATATTTGTCAAGTTACAAGTCAGAGTAACTGTGAAGATCTGTCTTTGAAAACTAGGTACAGTTCTCCTCGAGTTTTGAACTAAACTTTTAAAACCATGTCTAAGCCACCGACACAGGCACTAACTACTGTGGTCAGTAAGTTGAAGTTTATTTTAATACCTTGTACGCTGAGCTAGTGTCATGGAACTAAAGGTTTCTGACTTAATTGCGGTGAAGAGACATCATGACTAAAGCAGGTTATAAAAGAAAGCATTTAATTTTAATGCTTTAATTTAATTGAGCGCTTGCTTAGAGTTTCAAAGGGTGTCTTAGTTAGGGTTTCTACTGCTGTGATGAAACAAAATAAGTGAAAGCAACTTGGTAAGGAGAGGGTTTATTTGCCTTATGCTTCCACATCACTGTTTATCACGAAGGAAATCAGGGCAGGAACTCAGAGGCAGGGCAGGAAGCTGGAGGCAGGACCTGAAGCAGAGGCCATGGAGGAATGCTGCTTACTTTCCTTCTCCACAAGGCTTGCTCAGCCTGCTCTGTTATAGAACCTAGGCTCACCAGCCAAGGGATAGCACCACTCACCGTGGTCTTGGCCCTCTCCCATCAATCTTCAATTAACAAAATGCTTTACAGACTTGGCTACAGCCAGATCTTATAGATAGAATTTCTCAGTTGAGGTTCCTCCTCTCAGATGACTCTGGCTTGTGTCAACTTGACATAAAACCAGCCAGCACAACTGACCTCCTGTCAACCCGATACACAAACATATCATTTCTTAAGCCCAACCTCTCCTTTCTTGTTGTCCCCAATATGCCACATTAATAATATATTATAAAACATATTACAAACTTTAAAAGCCCCACCATCACTACAAATTCAAATGCTTTAAAATTTAAATCAAAATCTTTATAAATCAAAAGTCTCTATAAAGCTACAAAATTTTCTTTTATATTTTCAGTTTTCTCTCTCTCTCTTTTTTTTTTTAAAAACTTCGTTATTGAATCTTTGGGGGTTTCACATCATACACCCCAATTTTGTCCACCTTTGGGTCCCATATCTTCCCCACTCAATTCTGTTGCATTCCCCACGAAAGAAAACAAAAGACAGTGAGGAAGGAAGCAAGCAAACAAAAGCACAAACACCACCACCACCAAACTCATTAAACCAAAACAGAACAAAAAAAATCACACAGAAAACAGCAAAATCTCTGCTTCTCTTTCTCTCCTGCCTCTCCCTCACCACTTCTTCCATCCTGATGGCATTGGAGGCTTCAGTGTGTAACATACTATACCCCTTTGTCCCATCAGTTTGGCTGGCAACTCTCCCTTGCAATGAGTTATTGGTCTGGTTCAAGGCCTCTGGTTTTTGGTACATCATCCTCACTGGATCTTCACCAGAGTTCTTATTGGGTATCCTGAGTCTTGGGAATCTTGAGAACATTGTTCTGCAGAACTAATCCCTTCACAAACTCGAGCAGGACCTAGATGGGGTAGATGCTGGGGTAGATCAACCCAAGGCCCAGCCAGTTGTGGGCATGGGTGTTAACCAGTCAGGCCAGATCAAGTCACTGGGGCCACTCAGCTCTGGTGCAGTTGTGGAGTCAGCTCCCCTACACCCTCGCCTGAGGGCTGGGGGCTCTCTCTTCCGAGTACAGGGGCCAGCTCTCTTGCTGTAGGGAGCAGAGAGTGGTATAAGGCCAGCTTTCCCAGGACAGTGAAGGGTAGGACTGAATCACAGACATTAACACAGACCCCAGTTGTGGTTGAACTATGGACTCATACATGGTCCTTGGCAGCAGCTTAGGCCCAGAAGATATCCTGACTCTGTGTGGAGGGAATAGTCACTCAGGTGGGAATGGTTCTGTCAGCCATGTGTTCACTGGACACCATCAAGGCCTCAGGTTGTGGCCCCAAACCTGGGCCTCTATGTGATCATTAGTGGCAATCAGGACCCGGACTTCAGGTCAGAACCCCGGCCATGGTAGGACCATGGACCGCAACATGGTCCTTAGCAGCAGCTGGATCAGGATGTCACCACTGCCTCCAGTGGCAGTATTGCCCTGAGACACTAACTTGGTCCTTGATCTTTAGTGTCTGCACGGCCTTTGATGGTATTAGAAACATGAGGCATCAGCACAGACCTTGGCTGCAGTGGGGCCACGGACCCTGACATAGTCCTCAGCTGCAGCTTGGGCCTAGACATTGCCCGTATCATTGAGTAACTGCATAGGTCACTCAGATATAGATGCATCCTGTTCCTCGTTCAGCTCTCTGAACTGTGGGCTCCTGAAAAATAAAAAAAAATAAGTTAAATACTTTCTTATTTCAAGAGGAAAGAACCAGGTGACAGTCACAATAAAACCAAATTCAAAGCAAAGCAAAACTCCAAAAACAACTCAGTGTTCAGTGTTTGGAATTCACTCAATATTTTCTGGAATCCTCCAAAGGGCTGGGGTCACTTCTCTGGCTCTCTCCTCTGAAGCACACACAGCATGCCTTCTAGGCTCTAGTTGGCTCCACTTCACCTCTGCTGCTGTTTTGGTGGTCATCCCATGGTACTGGCATCCCCAAAATGCTGGGACCTCTTGCTGAAACTGGGTTGCACTTCTACCAATATCATCTCCCATGCTGTCTTCAGAAACTCCAGCCCTGCTACACAATGCCAATCCTTAGTTTCTCTCCATGACCCTTTTATGACTCCAAAACCAGTACAACCTGGGAGACTCTTACACTGTCAAGTTTGGCAGAGAACACAAGGTACAACCATGGCCACCTCTCGAACATAGCTTCTGTGTACTGACCCTCAGAAAACACTTCCCATAAGACTTCTTAATCACAGATCAGTCTTCAGTCGCAGCTGACCAGCATCCATTGTTCATCAAAACCTACTTCCAGTGACACACCTCCAAGGAGGTCACACCTTCTAGTACTTCCTAAACAACCTATCAACTGAAATTAAATATTAAAATACATGACTGCATGAGATTCATTCTCTTTCAACCCACCACAGTTCCTAAATAAGAATGTCAACTCCAGAGGGCACACATGGTACTTCTAGAACTAGTTTAAAATAGTCTTAGGAAGAAACATGCAGAGGCTGGCCAGATGATTCAGTCAGTAAGGCACAAGCATGAGGACCTGATTCTGGATCCACAGCAAGGTGTGGGCATGGAAGCAAAAGTTTATAAACCTAGTGCTGTGGGTCGAGTGGGGTAGAGATGGGTGGGTCCCTGGAGCTCTTTAGTCAATCAGTGAACACCAAGGTCAACAAAAGACATTGCCTCAAAATATAAGACAGAAAACAATAAAGACCTGAGGTGAACTCCTGGCCTACACACACACACACACACACACACACACACACACACACACACTAACACAGAATGACCACATCCTTTAGTCAGGTCAGTACTCATGTAACTTTTGATTTAACTTTATGGGTGAATGTAAGCTAGCCTTAACTCTGTATGTGTGTGTAAGTCTGTATGCAGCTTAAAGTCAACTGCATGTGTGTGTACATGTACTTATTGTTAAAGAAAATTTTTCAAATAGTTCTAATGAGCCCTGTTCATATTACCCCCTTCTAGACAAGAAAACAAGTCTCAGATACTTTAAATTGGTATGTACTTTTAAATGATGATAAAAAATATGACTAGATCTGTTACAACATACTGTTTATGTCATTCAACTCTGCTTTAAAATATATTCTATATACTGATAAAAATTTAAGGCTATAAAGATCTATTTCAGATTAACAAAGTTAAATACTTATGCCTTTGCCAAGGGTTCAACATCAAGCTTCTAGAGAATTTAAATAAGTAAGAATGTATGTTTGATATCCATAGAAGGGCTATCCTGATTTCTTTACTGAGGTCATTAAAATGTTTTATTTTAATACTAAATGAGCTTCAATTCAAAATCATTATTTTTAAGGCTAAATCTGACAGTAATGTAATGTAAAGTCCTAATCTTATGGAAGCTGCCAACCTATTGTAGACTGTTGAGGAACACAAGTTGAGAGTCATCTTATACATGATCAAACTCTTTAATTGTAGTCATGCTGGGTACAGATGCAATTAATTACAAGGGTGAAGCCACTTGTGTGTTTAAGACAAGTAACTAAAGACAAAGTTTATCTACTCATATATAACTAAGAGACAGCCCTCAAATGCTCAGAGATCTGGAGGACATGGGATTTAAAATATTTAGTTATTAAAAACTTTTTGTAACAGAGAGACAGTATAGCTTTTGGCACCACCTCCATTTCCTCCAATGATGAAGGGTGAGAACAGAAGAACTTCCACCCATAACTTGCTTCACTAGTAAACGTAATAGCCACTGAGCAAAAACTGCCTGTCACCTCATCTGCTGTTAAAACACTCCTCAGGCCATGGATGATGGGATACTGGAATTGACTGCCTCATATTGCCCAGGGCAAGGTAGGCTGGTCTTCCTACAACTCCTAATCCACAGGTTCTTCTGAGACCTTGCAGGCTTACCTCTTCCAGTTGAAAGACGGATATTGCCATAAGATCTACCCTCAATGACCATGGAGGACCCCAGGTTTAGGTAGCTAATCAAGTAAGCCTCTGCCATTTAAAATCAATAACTCAGGCAAAATTTATCCTTCTCAAGACCTCTGATGTAGTTTGATGACTGATTTCTGTGTCAGCTTACCAAAAGGAACCAAGGCTCAGTCTAGACACAGTTCACCTTGCTACCAGACTCAAGAAAGACAAACACACAAAACAGATTTCTCCTAAATTCTAAGGTGATGTCATAATGATGGGAAGACGCTTTAAGGGTCACTAGTGTGAAGATAGAAGAACTTAAGATGTGAGGATCTAAGAATGTTTCAGGGTGTAAGAAAGTGTTTTGGCAATTTCCCTTCTGTTTCTATTATGTGGAACACTTTGAGGAGTACAGGTATTAGCTCTTCTTTGAAGTTCTGGTAGAATTCTACACTGAAACTGTCTGGCCTTGGGTTTTTATTGATTGGGAGACTTTTTATGGTTGCTTATATTTCCTTGCAGATTATAGGCCTATTTAAACTGTTTTCCTGGTCTTGATTTAATTTTGGTATGTGGTACCTATCCAGAAAATTGTCCATTTCTTTAACATTTTCCAATTTTGTGGAGTACAGGTTTTTGTAGTATGATCTAATGATTCTCTGTATGTCCTCTGTATACCCACTGAAACCACTTACCTGACCTAATGGGAGCCCACCAACTCCAGCCTGACAGTGAAGGAACCAGCAGAGGACCAAACTAGTCCCTCTGAATGTGGGTGGCATTTGTATGGCTGGGGCAGACTGTCGGGTCACTGGTAGTGAGACCAGGATTTATCCCTACTACTTGTACTGACTTGAACCCTTTCTCTTTGGAGGGATACCTTGTTCAGCCTAGACATTGTGGGGAAGGCCTTGGTCCTGCCTCAAAGCAATGTACTAGACTTTGTGGACTCCAATGGGAAGCCTTACTCTCTCTGAGGAGTGGGAACTGAGATTGATTTGTAAAATTAGGAAAGATAGTTTTTTAACAAATAAATAGATGTAGAACTTAAGGGAATTCAGTATTGAAAAAGAGGAAGGCCAGAGAAAACGGTAACATTAAAGATGTTTCAGAAAGAATAAAACTGTTTTAAGGTGTACAAATGCAAGTTATCAGATTTCTCTCTCATTATGCTACTGTTCATAGTCTTAACATTAATCAATAAAATTCTGATGAGCTATTAATCTAGCTCTGGCAGAGTACTACCACTATTGTAACTGAAAACTCAAGATTTTAAATTCCCATTGGTTTCTTAACTATAGACCTCAAAATACTTTTTTTTTTTTGGTTTTTCGAGTCAGGGTTTCTCTGTAGGCTGTCATGGAACTAGACTTGTAGACTAGGCTGGCCTTGAACTCACAGAGATTCATCTGGCTCTACCTCCCGAGTGCTGGGATTAAAGGCATGCGCCACCACTGCCTGACCTCAAAGATACTTTTCACTGTGTGAAAACATCTGTCACAGTCATTTCTGGCATGAATATATTGCCATTTCTACAATATAAGTTTCAATACCGACTATAAACTGTGGGAATGTTATTGTGTCTGAAATTTATGCTTTCACAAACTCAAAAAAAAAAAATCTTGTACGTTCCAGGGAGTCTACTTGGAAGATTTACTCCAATCAAGTCAGATGCACTCCTCTCGCAATTACCAGGTCCTAAGAGCCTAAGCCTCCCCACCTTTCCCTGGTCACGACACCCTCCCCCTCAATCACCAAGACCTAAAAAATTTCTTTTCTTTCCCTAAACTTAACCTTGTTCTCTGCTCTGTCAACATCTCGCTAAGTCTAAGAGGTGTCAGAGAGTTCCATAGAGCCTAGACAGCAGTGAAACAACCACCTACCCCAGGACACGGCCAGCATCCCAGCTTTCTCAGGTCCCCCATAGATGGTCAAAACCCAGATCAGCAGGAAGCAGTCTTGAGAACCTGGTACCCCCCCATCCTTGTCCCACCTGCTATCTCCTTTAATTTCCCCACCTTTTATAATAAGAAAAAGGTGGAAATGTTAAGATTCAGGCATTATGCTTGCCCCCGTCACCTGGCAGGATGCACCCAGGCAGTACCCTAGCCAGCCCAGGGTCCTATGACTGCTATGTCACTACATGGTCTGTATGTACAAAGGTCACTTTAAGAGACAAACTCCACCCACTCTTGCTCTCATTCTCTCTTTTCTTGCTGATCTTCTGAAGAGGCAGGCTGGTCCTTGCCTCTTCTTCCTCTTTCTCCCTGTACTTCTTTTTCCATCTTCCCTCTCCTTAACCCTTCTCTCAATATGTACTACTCACTTAAACTTTGCCTGCATGGCGTATTTGTCTCCCACCCACCATGAGGCCTCTGGTTCTCACCCACCAAGGTCTCTCTTGTCTCATTTTACAACAGACAGCATTAATCAGATTTAGATGGAAGCTTCAGAAACAAATTATTCCTTCTTTTAATATGTTTTCTTTTCAGATACCCTATCATCGTAACAAAAACATAACTAGCAGAAAATTGACACCAGGAGAGGGATGTTGCAGTTACTATATTTGAGTGGTTCAGAAGTCTTTAGAAATATATTTTCAGCAGAAATTTGAAAAAGTTGTGTTGTGGCAAAAAATAGTCTACATTTTCTTTATGCCCTGTGAGACTTTGTGTGAGGCTAGGTTTAAATTGATGGACTAATTAATCTGGCAGAGAAAATTCCAACTCAGAATAGCATTAAGATTGTCACCTGGAAATTTCTGGCTGCTTTTAACCAGATTTATAGTGAGAACTGGAAGCTAAACATACAAGAAAAGTGAAACACCTCTCAAGGACAGTTGCAGAAAGGAAGCAGTGTCATCCTAGGAGGAAAGTCATGCAGTTGGCAGCTGTCGAAACTAAAAGGAGGGCTACTCAAACGCACTGGAGCTTGTGGTAGTTTGAATAATAATGACCCCCACAGGCTCATATATTTGAAGGTTTTGTCATCAGGAGTGTCACTCCTTAGAAGTATTGGGAGGTGTGGCCTTGTTGGGGGGTGATATGGCCTTGTTGGAATGTCACTGGGAGTGGGCTTTGAGGTTTCAGAAACCCAAACCAGGCCCAGTGGCTTTCTCTTCATACTTTTTGTGCTCTTAACATTCCAGGTTCTCCTAGTGCTTATCGATGAGCACAAAGATCTACAGAATACCTGTTCACCTAAGGCATGTGACTTACCTGGTCAGTGGGACTCAGATGTAGATCTGGGTGTAGAACTACTCAACTACTTCAGTCTCATGTCTGCCCGCATGCCCCTATTCTCCTTGCCATTATGAGAATGTACTAAATCTCTGAAAACTGTAAGCCTCAATTAAATGCTTTCCTTGACAGGAGTTGCCACAGCCATGGTGCGTCTTCATATCAATAGCACACTGGCTAAGACAGAAGTTGTTACCAGTGAGTGGGATATTGCTGTGTCCGACCTGACTATGCCTCTTGTTGGCAGAATACAGATTTTGGGGCTTTGGCTTAGAAAAGTTAAACAATTTTAGTGGGGATTAATGGGTTATGTTAGTAGGAACATGGAAGACAGTGGTGCTGAGAGCTGTGTAGCCTATGATGTCTTGGCTTAAGAATTTTCAGAGAAGAATATTAGTAAGTGACCTAGAGACTGTTTTTGTGATTGTTTTGGTGAAGAATGTGATTGCTTTTTGCCCTTGCCCAAAAAATCTGCTTAGGGCTAAATTGAATAGTATTGGATTAATGGTGTTGACAGAAGAGATTTCAAGACAGCCTAGTACTGACTCTGTCCTGTGGTTAGTGGTCACTGCTTTGAAGATCTATAGTGAAAAGAAACAAAATGAGCAAGGAAAAATGCAAAGTGTACAGTTTGAGGAGAAAAGGAAGACAAGGAAGTGTAATGGGGCTAAGTCTTGTGCTCAAGGATTTAAAAAATTTAAAGAAAAGCCTAAGGCTAAATGAAATAAAGAGAGCAGGGACCTCAGGGCAAGATCCTATCCTGCTAAGCTTCCAACTTGTAAAAAGGAATTAAAGAAAAGCTTGAGATTTTTTTTATTGTATGAGAAAAAGAATCTATTTTCTTTTTCCCTCTATTTTCAATAGAAAGAAAAATGAAACAAAAAAATAGCTATGGTCATGGTATCTCTTCACAGCAATAAAATACTGACTCCAGATGGAGTATATATCACACCATGACATGCTCTGGATGTCATACACAGACTTTATATATGCCCTGTTGGATTTCAGTCTTGCTTTCATACAATTCTGTGGTTTTAATGAGAATGGGCCCTGTAAACAGAAGTTTCTGTCCTGCTTGGTCCCACAGTTGTTCAGTACCAAAGAAACACACAGAGGCTTTTTTAAAAAATTATAAACGGTTTGGCCTTTTAGTTAAAAATTATTTTTAAACTAGCTCTTGCAATTTAAATTAATCCATAATTCATATCTATGTTTAGCCACATGGCTTGGTACCTTTTGTCACTGAGGCATTCTCATCTTGCTTCTTCTGCATCTGGATGGTAACTGACTATCTCTGCCTTTCCTCTTCCCAGAATTCTCCTAGTCTGGTTGCCCACCTGTACTTCCTGTCTGGACACTGGCCAATCAGTGTTTTATTAAACTTATACAAGTAACAAATATTTACAGTGTACAAAAACATTATCCTACAGCATTTTCTCTTTACAAAACACAAAACTCTAAATATAATCTCCTTTGCTTAGTTTTTTTCCTGACCATTATCCATAACAACTTATAACCAACACTAAATAAAGACAAACATTCATAATTTTTTTTGAGGGGGACTGTGGTCATAGGTTTCTAGGTTATTTCCTGATGATTGAAGACACTGATAATCTTATGGGGGCCCAAAGAAAATTTAGGATTATGGTCAAATCCTTATTGGAGTAGTCTGTGAGGCTGGATCATCTTAATCAGCAGTCTTGAGGCTGTTCTGGATGTAGAACCCAGAAGAAACTGCAACAGAGGTGTTCTGAAATGTTGGATCATCTGGGCCATCCACTCCCATTGAGGATTTTTCAGGATGTCTTGTTGTGCTCAGATTACGACTCCCAGAGAGAGACCACAAGAGAGGCCCAGACTGTAATAAGCAAGGTTTAATCAGCATAATACAAACATGTTTGGAACTCATCTCCATCCTCATTACAGCTAGGTAGAGAGAGGAGTTGTATCTCCTCTGTGGGGTAAGGTTTTAAAGACATAACTACAAAGAGAATCTTTGAAGCTACTTTGGCACGGGTGCAAGGACTTTTGCTCCCTCCCATCCTGTTAAGTCAACTTTTTACTTGTTCTTCGAGTAAGGCCGCTGTTCCTGAGTTAGGTCATTTTTATCAGCCTGTACCAGGTGACTGGCTGGGCTAAGCTAAGTGACCTTGTGCTCAGAATATCCTGGGTGGGAGAGGAGAAGGCCATTATCTTCCTAGTAAAACATTCTGCTAGGAAATTTCTTCTCACCCCTTTGAGAATAAGGGGTGAGGGTCCTACATTTCCCCACTCCTCTTGGTCCTAAGGGTCAGCTTAACCATGAGCTGGCTTTGCTAACTTTGGCCAAATTTTTTTTTTTTACAATTACAGAGTCTTTTTATGTTTCTTTTGACTTAGCATTTTAATCAGGGATTATTAGACGATGTATTCTTTTAACTGCTTCCAGCTGACTTTGGGGTGTTGTTGTCAAGGGTTAACAAAGGTGAAATGCTAGTCAAAAAGAGAAAAATTTAGGAACATTTGGTTTGTGCACTTTGCTGAAGAGCCAGGGAGCATTCTCATCCGCTAGACTGGTCTATATTAGTTTTTAGCAAGTCCATGGTCCACAGTCATTTGAAGCAGGTTGTAGTCAGCAACTGATGTTTGTTTGTGTCCGTCAACCAATGGAAAACCTGTTAAGACAAATTTAAACTAGGAACAGAAGTTAATACATTTGAAACTTTTAGGCCCATATTAAAATCTGTATTATAAAAATAGCAAATAACAGATGTCTATAAAACAGTAAAAATAGACTCATACCTTTGAGTCCCATAGAAAATACTGAGCTTGTAACCCAAACAATATGTAGTCATTGTTTTATTGTTTATTAGTATTATCTTAAATTACTTTTTAAGCCCTTAATGTTTACAAACTTTTATATGCTCAGACCTTTGTATATAATGAGCTAACAAGCTGGCTATAGCTTTGTGTAAGGATCTGGATATCCTTTTTGCTCTTAAACTGATATTATAGCTGGCCTAGACAATAATACAATTGGAGATCTTAGAAGGATAAATAAATTATACTTAAGCACAGACAAAAGAGAAAAATGGCAGAGACCCGCCCATATACAGGCATACCCAGGTCTCCATAGCGTTGGAGGCAGCAGTATCAGAACAGCAGGCTTTACCAGGCCCATAAGGTGATTGGCTTCTGTGGAAGAGGGACATGGAAAAGACTGACCTTATTTTGTCTAGGCAAAAGTGGTGCAATCAATTCTCCAAGGTCCTACTGTTTGTCCACAGTCTGGGCTGGGTCCTGGCAGCAGGTCGTTCAATCGAGGCATCTTGCCCAGGAGTCAGGTCAGCGTTATCCAGGTGGAGACATTGTGGTGTCCCACAGTCTTCTTTGGAGACCTTGGGTCACTGTTAAAATCTCAGTCTCTGACTGATACAAGCTTTTTAAACATTATTTTAAATGCCATTTTCTGCTGCTGGAGTATCTTCCTCTGCTTCAGCCAATATCGCTGAAGCACGAGCCCACGGTGCTGCGGGAGCGCCTTCCGCTCCGTCAGCCAATAGCCGCTGAAATACCAGCCCACTGGGGCGTGGTATATTTCCCTTTTAAAAAGAGCCGCAGATCTCGGCTCGGGCCTCTTGGTTCCGGCTCCTGCTCCCAACTCCTGCTCCAGTGATTAGGCTCCCTTCCTGATGGTTTATGGTGTATGTAAGTTTTACCCCCCAAAATAAATACCCCCTTAAAACATAATTGGTGTGGGATTAATTCGCCATTATTTGGCGCCCGGACGTGGGCCTTTTTTCCCACCTCGTGGCGCGGGCCTAGCAGCCTGAGCGCACACAGCACCTTGGCGGCCCCACAGTCTTTACAGTAAAGCCTGCACTGGATTCCAGCTCCATTCAATAGAATCGGGCTGGGGACTTTCCGGCTTCTGCAAACACCGCGGAACTCGGGCAAATGGCAACTCTACCCCAACTCAGGCAGTGTATTCCCTGCGGCCTGGCTGAGTTTGGCCTGTGCTGCTCGCCTAAATTTAACCTCTGGATTTGAGTGTATATATTCTATAGTTTACTTCCTGAATTGATGCCATTGCCACGTGGATTCAGGTGCGCCACCGCCTCCTACTGGCCGGCAACGGTCATTACAGGTAAGATTTTTCTTTTCAGTTGAAAATACATACATACATACATACAAGTACAATTTCTTTTGATTGACAATGTCAGAAAATATTACTATCCAAAAGTTCAATGGATTTTTATCTGTGCCATGGAGGATATCCTCCATGAGGTTTCTGATATTCCTCTTACTTGGTTATTTCTGGGACTTGTCGCTTTTCTGGTGTTTGGAAATTTTATAAGGATGATGCAGTCCTTCAAGATTGAATCAGCAATGCTGAGGGCAGAGATTAAAACCTTAAGGACAATTCAGACTGACACCAACCTCCTCAAAAAAAAGTTTGGATATTTCAAGGAGGAGACTAGATCTGAGTTTGGAATTTTCAAGCAGGAGACTAGATCAGAGTTTGGAGTTCTCAAGGAGGAGACTAGATCTTTGTCTGAAATGACTCGATCAAGAAGGTACAGTCTGATATTGCTTCTTGAGAAGGGAGCTTCACTGCTCTGGAGGAGGGGACAACCAAAATGACTCGCAACCTCCAGTCCATGACTGTAAGTGCTGAAACATTAGCTGAGAGGATTATAACCATTGAATGTGAAAATTGGACTTTATCAAAAGGGTATGATAGATTAATTGACAGGATTTCCATACAAGAAGGCACAGTACATGCCATGAGGATTGTGTCCAAAAAGGAAATGGTGTCTCTGACGGACAAGCTCCATGCCTTAGAATCGTTAATGAAGGCTTTGGAGCATAATACTGGACAGGATATTCAGGACTTACAGAAGGCAATGGTGAGCAGATTTAATAAGATTGAGGAAATCAGACTCTGATGAACAGGAGCGAAAGGTAGAAAGGCAACATTCACCTCAAAAAACTCTCAGTCTACATAGAGTTATACCTGCCTTTCCAGTAATAACATCAGAAAAGATAACCGGCTCCAGAAACCCTAAGGTCATTAAAGAACATACATGGGAGCCTATACGTATGAATGATCTGAAAGAATTTAAACAAGCAATTGTGAATTATGGACTACATTCATCCTTTGTTAGGGAAATATTAAAATCCTGGGCTCTGAGCATCAGGACCACCTCTCAAGATTGGAATCAATTAACGTCAGCTGGCCTCGAGAACGGACCTTTATGGTATTTCAAATGCCTATTCAAACAAGAGACCAGACTTTTACAACAACAAGAATCAGTGAAAGGAAATGAGGTTTCTCTAGATCAAATTCTAGGGGAGGGACTTTACTCTGATCCTCAGGAACAAGCTCTTTATGATGAAAACATTTTATTCATATGTACTACAGCAGCCCTAAGGACCTGGGACAGGGTTCAAGACTCAGGTCAGAGAGTAGAATCATATATCAGGGTCAAACAGAGTCAGAGAGAACCCTTTAGTGACTTTTTACAAAGACTAACTAAGGCTGTACAAATAGGGATACCTGATCCAGAAGCAAGAAATATAGTTATTGAGTCTTTGGCTTATGAGAATGCCAATGTAGAATGCAAAAGGATCCTGGGGCCTTTAAAGATCAGATCAGCGCCTTTGGATGAATGGGTTTTACATACAATGAATGTTGATACATTTGATTATGGCAATGAAACATGGGTGCAAGAAGCAATTTCCAAAGGTAAAAGGAGACATCAGATTACAAAATGCTTTCATTGTGGCAAAATGGGACACATGAAAAGGGACTGCAGACAATGGAATTCCAGGAATAATGCCTCTTCTAGGAATAACAGGAATAGGAGGACTCAGCCTTCAGGTTTATGTAGGAGATGTGGAAAGGGCAGGCATTGGACGAATGAGTGTAGGTCAACGAGAGATAAACAGGGCAACCCGTTGCCTTCGGGAAACTTGATAGGGGGCCTCTCGAAGGCCCCCATGGCAATGTGCTCCAGTCATTTCCGATCACTGCAGAGAATATGCTTCTTCAGGGAAATTATAATGCCCCATGCCTGCTGTTAAAAGCAATAACGGCCTGAAGGATGAGTTAAATGTGGTGAATGAATCAAGAAATCTAAGAGGACAAAGTAAACGGATATTCTGGCAGACTTCTATAAATGAACAAAGACCAAAGCTAAGAGTGTGTGTAAATGGCAAATTTATTACTGGCTTACTGGACACAGGTGCGAATATAAGTATCATTACTCCAGAATCTTGGCATCCGCATTGGCCTCTTCAGGAGGTAGATATTCAGTTCTTAGGAATTGGAACCCTATCTCGAGTAAGACAAAGCACAAGATGGGTCAATTGTATAGGTCCAGATGGACAAATAGGAAAACTAAGGCCATATGTAGCCAATATTGCAGTGAATTTATGGGGCCGTGACCTATTGCAGCAATGGAATACCCAAATTAACATTCCTGCTGCTTCCAGAGCCTATATTTCTGAGGACAATATTACAAGATATCACAGATGGCGGAAACTGGCCATTAGAGCTATACAAGAACACAACACAATTGATGGCCCTTCAGAGGTACCAACAGCCATGCCTCTACAATGGTTGACTGAGAAACCAATATGGACTAAACAGTGGCCTTTAGCTGAGGAAAAGTTGCAGGCTTTAGAACAGCTGGTACAAGAGCAATTAGATGCTGGACATATAGAAGAATCTACCAGCCCTTGGAACTCTCCTGTATTTGTTGTTAAGAAAAAATCTGGTAAATGGAGAATGGTGACAGATCTTAGAGCTATCAACAAGTTTATTCAACCTATGGGCCCTCTACAATCTGGAATTCCTCTGACCTCCCTGTTACCAAAGGGATGGCCTCTTATAGTTATTGATCTGAAAGATTGTTTCTTCACTATACCATTACAAGAAAAAGATAGAGAAAAGTTTGCCTTCACAGTGCCTACCTATAATAACTCTCAGCCTGCAAGGAGGTACCAGTGGACCGTCCTCCCACAGGGAATGTTAAACTCTCCCACCCTGTGCCAATATTTTGTAAGCCAACCATTGAAAATTATATGCAAACAATTTCCTAAGTCCATAATATACCACTATATGGATGATATCCTGATATCTGATCAAAACAAAGGTACCTTAGAAAGACTGTTTGAAGAAGTAAAAATAGTATTACTTAAATGGGGATTGCAAATTGCTCCTGAAAAAATTCAGAGAGGAGATTCTGTTAATTATTTAGGTTATAAAATAGGTTTACAAAGAATTAAGACTCAAAAGGCACAAATCAGGAGAGACCGATTACGAACTCTTAATGACTTTCAAAGATTATTAGGAGACATTTCCAGTCTTTGACCAGCTGTTGGGATAACACCTGATCTAATAATTCATTTAAACAAAACCTTAGATGGTGATAAAGATTTGAATAGTCCCAGAAAGTTAACAGCTGAAGCAGAAAAGGAACTGACGATGGTTGAGGAAAAATTACAGGAGGCACATGTAGATAGGATGGATCCAAATCTTAGTTGCATTCTAGTCATATTGCCTTCCAGAATTTCTCCTATGGGAATTTTAATGCAGAGGGAAGATACTATTTTAGAATGGATCTTTTTACCACACAAACCAAGTAAAAAATTGAAAATGTATGTAGAAAAGGTCTCTGAATTAATTACAAAAGGTAAACTGAGATTTCGTCAACTAGCAGGTATAGACCCAGCAGAAATTATAGTGCCTTTCACTACTGATGAAATAAAAAAGTTATGGGAAGACAATGAACCATGGCAAAGAGCTTGTGCTAAATTTTTTTTGGAGAAATCAATAAAAATTACCCCAAAAGCAAGAGACTTAACTTTATAAAGAGAACTTCTTGGATCCTTCCTCGAATTGTCCGTGATGCTCCAATAACCGGAGCCCATACATTTTATACCGATGCTAATAAATCAGGGAAAGCAGGTTACAAATCAGAAGAATTGAGTAAAGTGGAACAAAGTCCTTATGATTCTGTCCAGAATGCAGAATTATATGCCATCCTTATGGTGCTTAGGAATTTTAAAGAACCTCTTAATATAATTACTGACTCACAATATGCAGAAAGAGTTATTTTGCATATTGAAACTGCTGAATTTATACCTGATAATACAGTACTGACTTCATTGTTTATCCAGGTACAAGACATGATCAGGAACAGGCTCTGCCCTATGTATATAACGCATATTCGATCCCATATGGGTCTGCCAGGTCCTCTAGCACAAGGTAATGCAGATATTGATCAACTATTGATTGGTAGTGTGCTGCAGGCATCTGAATTTCATAAAAAACATCATGTCAATAGCAAAGGCTTGAAAAAAGAGTTTTCTATTACATGGCAACAAGCTAAGGAGATTGTAAAGAAATGCCCTACTTGCTCTTTTTATAACCAAACACCATTGCCTGCAGGGACTAATCCAAAGGGTATTAAAAGGAATGAAATTTGGTAGATGGATGTGTTTCACTTTCCAGAATTTGGCAAATTAAAATATGTACATCACACCATTGACACGTACTCAGGTTTCCAATGGGCAACTGCTTTAAGCTCAGAAAAAGCTGATTCAGTAATCACTCATTTATTAGAAGTTATGGCCATCATGGGTATACCTACAAAGATGGATAATGGTCAGCTTATGTTTCTAGGAAAACGACACGATTTTTTGCTTATTATAATATTAAGCATGTTATAAGTATACCATACAATCCTACAGGTCAAGCAGTTATTAAAAGATCAAATCGAACTATAAAAGATATGTTGAACAAACAGAAAGGAGTGGAAAATACCCCCAGAAATAGATTACATAATGCTTTATTAACCTTGAATTTTCTCAGTGCTAATGAGAAGGGGACAACGGCTGCAGAAAGACATTGGATATTGGAAAAGTCTGCTGAATTAAATCAACCAATTTATTTTAAGGATGTGCTGACCTCACAGTGGAAGCCAGGAGATGTGCTGCATTGGGGAAGGGGTTTTGCTCTTGTTTCCACAGGAGAAGAAAAATTGTGGATACCATCAAAATTAATAAAGGTTAGATCTGAAGAGAAGAAACCTCTTGTAAAGGAGAAATGACAGCATCTACAATGACGATGACCATACAGGTGGTAAGAAAAACATAAAATGGGGGCAGGGTTCTGTTCTTGTCTCCACAGGAAAACACTCGTCTTTGAAAAATTCAAAGGACCCTGGATGTTTGAATACTGACAGATGGAAAAATAACTACCCAATATGGATTATCAAGAAAACTGAATAGGTTCTGTGAGTATGAAGCTCTGGAATATACTAAATCATATTTCTGAATTTATAGAGCTGGTTTTGGAGTTGGATTCTTGGCTTGGTCCCTCTCTAATTCCAAGCCTGTTGTTAAGAGAAAAAACCCAGAGTTTCTGGAGTTTCTGTCTTATGTCAAGAGCCATGATATGAGACAGAAAGAAATATGAGTTTAGAAAACATCTTTGCTTTTCTTCATATCTATCATACTTTTCATTGAATATGTCTATCATACCTTTCATTGAATATATGTTTGTATATGTCTATATAATTAATGTTTAAGTTTTCCACAATAAACAATGAGTTCTTTCTGCACTGACATTTGAAGTTTCCAGGAAGAAGATGGAACCCCCATAACAACAACTCCACTCGGTTGATATGATGTCATGATACTGATAGTGCTACTACAAGTCCTGTTCCGGGTATCAGCTGCACAGATGATTCCAACTTGGTTAGCTGAAATGGTGCACATCTTGAACAACATTCTGGCAAGACCTCCACAAAATACTCAGAGACTGTTTGCAATTTTAAAAGACATTGATCTTGAAATTTAACCATCATTTTACTTTCACAGGATCCTCCAGAAAGAACCTCACCCCCATGACAGCTGGAAGTAATTCTAGAGGACGATGTCCCCTCTCTCAGCAAAGTTTGTCCTCAGGTTTAGGAACAATATTTAGGGATTGATTATAATTAGTATACGGTTGAGAGTTGGGAAAGGAATTTTATAAGCTCAGGGATCTTTTGGAAAAAAGGGGGGGGATAATTAGATAGATAATAATGGTATTTGTGAGTTATTGTTTATAGATAATTACATCGGCATATATTGAATATTGTATGTATGCATGCTTCTACCTGTTTAAAATATTTTTTATGTATTGATAAATATTGTACTGATATATGTATACCATATTGCAGTGTACATTTCTACCTCTGATTAAGATATTCATATATTGTTTATGTATTGATATTTATTGTTTACATTTGGAGGTCATTGTCTTCATTTATTGCACAGTTGTTTATTCTCTTAGTCTTTAAGTTAGAATTGTAGATCAATAGTCATCTATGTCTGTCATATTTATGGTTAGACTAATCAGGTTCTTTAGATACATAGAGATTATATATAAATAGTCTTCAACCTCTTCGAAGAGCTGTAGAAAATGGCATTTAATTTAATCTTAGAGTTCTGTGTAGTGAGACACAATCACTCCTGGCAACACTGACCTATTCCCGAGAGATTGTTGAGCACCAAAGACACTCCACTTGGAGCTTGTCCTCTTGACAAAACTGGCCTCTGGGTAAGGAACTGCCCATACCTCAACTACTGACAAATATACGGTATCCAGAAATGGATAAACAGAACTGTTAAATCTTGCCAAGACAGGGTAAGATGGTTTTGAAAAATCTCTTGCCTGTTAAAAATAATCTGTCAGTTATTCTAGGCCTTAGTCAAAGTTGGTTGCTTCAACGCTGCAAACAGGTCTTTGGTGATTGCCCAGGTAGCCAGTTGTCTCTGTGATTTGTTGCATGTTTTGGAAGTTCTTTGATTGCACTTCCTAATTACTCAGGTAACATTATTTCCCTTCTTGGATCTTCTATGGGGTTGAAGACTAGATAAATGTAGCTACTTTCCTCTCATGACTTGGCCAAGTTATTTATTATACAAGACTTTAGCTAGTTAGAATAGGATATTTGTACTTATTGTATATAATTGTGTAGGTTTGTACTTACTGTATATAATTTTGTAGTAG
Organism: Myodes glareolus; assembly: GCF_982192425.1. Taxonomy (NCBI): domain Eukaryota; kingdom Metazoa; phylum Chordata; class Mammalia; order Rodentia; family Cricetidae; genus Myodes; species Myodes glareolus. Next base: position 49,585,372 of record NC_142038.1, read on the forward strand.
GCTTAGAGCTCTCTTACTTAAACAAAAGGGGGAGGTGCTGCGGGAGTATCTTCCACTGCTTCAGCCAATAGTCGCTGAAGCACGAGCCCACGGTGCTGCGGGAGCGCCTTCTGCTCCGTCAACCAATAGCCACTGAAATACCAGCCCACTGGGGCGTGGTATATTTCTCTTTTAAAAAGAGCCGCAGATCTCGGCTCCGGCCTCTTGGTTCCGGCACTTGGTTCCAGCTCCTGCTCCCGGCTCCTGCTCCAGCGACTAGGCTCCCTTCCTGACGGTTTATGGTGTATGTAAGTTTTACCCCCCAAAATAGATACCCCTTAAAACATAATTGGTGTGGGATTAATTCACCATTAATTTTCTATAGATCTCTTAAGTATTTAGGGCTGTACAGGTATCTCTGATTAGACAGACTTTATTTTAAATTACTTGTTTTAAGTTTTAAAACATACATAGGGGACTAAATAAGGCTTATCCCTGCATTTATATTAGTACTTTGAGGATGACTGATTATTAACTTGTATTTTTAACAGACCAGATCTATATACCATATTTTTGTCAGAGTGAACCTTTAAATTAATGATTTTAGCAAAGACAATGAAACTAAAATCTAAATATTAACAATATGAAGCATTTTAATAAGTATATATGTTTTATAACCTATTTTATTGTAGCTTATACTTTTGGCAACTATCACCTGGCCTTGATGTTTTTTCTTGTAACTGTTTTTTTACCTTTGGGAGTCTAGTCCCAGCTATTTCCGGTGGTAACTGACATTCTTATATATCAATAAAGAACAGCATAAAACATTTTTAACATTATCTATATCAAAAAGACATCTAAATTTTTGTGAACCCGAATCCAATGACCAGAGCTCAGAGAAAAATTATAAGTACAAAACTTATAATTATGAAAGATTAATTTTTTTAACAAAACAAGCATACATAATTTTTAAAAGAAATAACCATGACCCTTTAACAAGACAAACAAAGCCTTTTAAAACCAGAATTCGCCATTAAACATTTAGGTACAAGAAATTACAACAAACACCTTTTGGCCTTTTATAATTTTTTTATACCCTTTGTGACTTTTTATAACCCATATATTTTTTTCCCCCATGGAAACAAAAGCATTTTTAAACATAATGAATTTTTGATATTTATTTTAAAATTAACATTTTTTAAAGTTATAGTTTGATATAATTTAAAACTTCTTATAAACAGTATCAGAACAGGAAAGGGTTAAGACAGGAAGCTGCTGGCCTGCAGAAGAGACCTTGAGTGTTATCATCCTGAAGAACTCAGAAAAGAAAAGAGGCACAGAGAGTGTCCTTGGCTGTCAATGCTTTTTTAAAATGTTTTTTTTTGTTAACTTTTTTCTGACCATGATCTCAGACTTCTTGTTTTATATTTGCACAGTTTTTCAACTGTAAGCAGTCAATTTCCTGCCACCTGTGTGCAGGTCCCTCTCTCCTGCCTAAGGCAAAGACCCTCAAGATACAGAGAGGGAACAAGGGAGAGGGGGCTGCCCTGTTTTGCTGCAGCCAGTCTCTCTCAGTCATCAGCTCCACCACCTGCCTTCTGAAGAGGCATTCCTCTGCCCTCAGCCGGGTGCATGATGACTTTGCCATCTACTCTATCCCAGGTGCCATTGCTCCCTAGCCTTGGAGCCCTGCAGGCCCCAAAGATCCTCTGCCACATTGCATTTTCCATAGTCTCAAGGCTTAACTCTCAGTGTATTCTTTGCCATCAAACCTGGCTCAGGGCCAGGGATACAGACCCTAGATGGGCTGTTGTCAAATAATTTGCATTTTTACATTTAAGTTTTGTCCCATTTTTTTTAGTCCCTGTCAGTCCAGTCTTAAACATAATAAACAAAGACACAACAGTTTTCCAGAACTCCAGGGGATCACCATTCGTCCAATGTAGCGGCCCCAAAGACATTCCAAGTCATAGGCATGCACTCCCTACCCTCTCTGCGCCCAGTTCCTTTTGGGCGCTCTCCAAGATTTTGCCTCTCTCCTCTCCATCCCTAATGGCTGAGGGGAGGGGGCTGGGGCTCCATAGGAGCCTTAGGATCCTCAAGGATAGAAGTTGAGAGAGAAAGAAAACAAAGCAACAATTACCATAACATAACACAAAAAGACTTTGACAAATTCTTGGGACAAGACACATAGTGACATTTTCTCCTGGGGTGGGAGAAACAGCTGTCTCTGAGGTAGCTGCAAATAACCTAGGGCCTAGAGAATGCCGGCTCCTGTCTACTGACCCTGGACTGGGAGAATTCCCATCCCTGTCTGGAAATGACCCAGGAGCATCACTCTCTGTCTGAAAATGACCAGAAAGGCCCCTGTCTAGAAATGGAAGACAAGGGGCCTCTTGCTTCTCCAGGGTCTCTCTGTACAAGCACGTCAGAGAACACCTGTCAATACCAAAATCCCAAATCGGTCGACGGGTACAAAACCAAAGCAGCCATATTCAGACAGACAAGACAAAATGACAAAGACAAAGAGACAAGAGAAAAAAGACAAAGAGCGCTTTCTCACCAGTAGATGCTAATAAACCTCCAGACTTTCATCATCCTGGTGGAATCTCTGGGGTTCCGGGCAAGCTCACCAAATGTTGTGCCCAGATTATAACCCTCAGAGAGAGACCAGCAGAGAGGCCCAGACTGTAATAAGCAAGGTTTAATCAGCATAATACAAACATGTTTGGAACTCATCTCCATCCCCTTTACGGCTAGGTAGAGAGCGGAGTTGTATCTCCTCTGTGAGGTAATCTTTTAAAGACATAACTACAAAGAGAATCTTTGAAGATGCTTTGGCACCGGAGAGATGCAAGGACTTTTGCTCTCTCCCATCCTGTTAAGTCAGCTTTATTCTTGTTCTTAGAGCAAGGCCACTGTTCCCGAGTTAGGTCATTTTTATCAGCCTGTACAAGGTGGCTGGCTGGGCTGAGCTAAGTGACCTTGTGCTCAGAATTTCCCGGCTGGGAGAGGGGAAGGCCATTCATTATCTTCCTGGGAAAACATTCTACTAGGAAATTTCTTCTCACCCCTTTGAGAATAAGGGGTGAGGGTCCTACAGGTCTTCCTCAATCAAACCTTATTTTTCTTAACCAAGAATGATTCCACAACCTCAGTTTTTGTGGAAATGAAAGCAAAACTGTTGTGATCTGGCTGCCCTCACTCCCCCTGACCAACAGCTAAACTTCCTTGTAATCAACAAAAATGTTTGTTTTCTTTCTGGTTGGTGGTTTTCCACAGAAGCTCCCAGTACATGATGCCCTGATCTTGACCTTGGGCTGCTCAGCAGGTCTCAGGCCAGCTGCATAAAGGTATAAAAGGCTTTAGTTCAGGAAAAAATAATGGTTGTTGTTCTTCCTCTTGAAAAGAAGCCTCCATGTCTCAATCTCTGCACCCCCTTGCCAGTCTCGGCATCTAAGCTGCGCTGATGCAGCAAGTGGAGGTACTACTGAGACCTGGAAAGTGGGGACTCATGAACACGGTCGTTCCATCTGCAGGCTAAATGGAGGAGCATATTGGGAAAAGTAATGTGTTTTTTCCCCATCCCCTGAGATACTCTGAGGGACACCCTCCAAAAGACTAGCAAATATAAAGAAGAGGCGGGAGGGTGAATTGAAAGCTTCAAAAAGTAACAGAAACTCTTAAAGCAACAAGGCATGGAAGTTATGAAGGAAGACAGCCGAAGATTTCCGGGGGAAAAAAAAAATAGCTCAAGTTAGCCCCTGGTTTGTTACGGGAGCAGGTTTAAATGTTCCAGATGAAAGCAAGCCAAGTCAGACTTACAAAGAGAATTGCAGAAACAGAGGTCAGAGCACTTGCCTATGGCGACATTCTCTTTGTGGAGATTGGTGAAGGAAGCATTGCTAACAGAGAAAGTGAAAGTAACAACCGAGGGAGGTTAGCAAGGCTTTCACAGAAGCACAAGAAGAGGAAACTAGAGTTCGGTGGGCACGGAGGATAAGGATATGAAAGACGTCATTGTCAGACTTCTAAAGAGAGTTCAACTAGCGCAGATTCTGAGGAATCGGAAGAAGAACAGTTAGAGAAAGAGATCAAGGAGCTGCAACGGGCAAGTTGTTGCATAGCTGCCAAGTCCACTGAAGAGTTGCTCGGGAGCGGGAAGAGCTGGTTGTAAGCAGCTATCAACTTCCGCACCTCCCGCTTATAAGGAGGCCGATGAGAACAAGGATCAGCAGAAGGGGGTTATTTTCGGGCGGTCCGGTGCACCGACTGGAATTCAAGCTTTTCCTGTTATTGAAACCCCCGATCCTAACAATCCTGGGTAGGTTGTGTGCCAGCAAATAATTCTGACATTTGCATCTATGTTTGGCAGCTTTGCAGAGTCGTTCTGCCTGGTGGAAATTATCCCCTGTGACATGGGGAATATCAAGAGCAATGCATCCAGGTTTTGCTGTGCAGATAGTGTATGCACAGATAGCTGCCTCTGCCATACAGGCTTGGAAGGCATTGCCCAACAAGGACACAGGAAAACAAATTTTGGGGATGCAGATCAAGCTATGCCTGTAATTAAACAGATAGCTTTTAAAAATGCAAATAAGTATTACAAGGAGGAGGAGCTACTTTTTAAATCCTTTGCCCATCTACAGGGTTGGTTACAGGCTGCTGGATTAGTAAATTGTTAAAGTTGCAGTTTGATGTTTCTCATTTACAAACCTTAAATGATTAGCAGAAGTTTTTAGGTGATGTTAATTGGGTGCATCCATCCTTGGCTCTCAGTACTGGCCGAATCAAACCCTTATTTGCCATCCTTCAGGGAGATTCTAACCCTCTATCACTAAGGAAGATGACTTCTAAAGCAAAGGAGGCCTTGAAACTACAATATATGGATTATGATAAGCCTTTTTCGTTTTTAGTATTTGTCTTTAGGTTTTCTCTCACTGGTGTATTATGGTCCCCGTATGTGGATTAACTGTTCTGCCTCTCCTAGCTGCACAGTTATACCCTATTATGACAATTATTGTGGAGAGCTCAAAAAATAAGCATTCAAACTTTTGGTCGAAAACCTAATCATATCACCTCATATGATAAGACACAGCTCAGATATTTATCATGAGGACCTTGTTCTTGGCCACCTTCTCTAGTCAATTAGACAATCATCCAAAAAGTCGGCTCCTTGAAGTGTTCCGCTGCCACCCTATAATTTTTCCCAAGATTGTTAAGGATCTGCCTATTCCGGGAGGTCGAATGGTGTTTACCGATGCCTCTGCTGGTGGCTCCAAACAGTTTAAAGGAAGAGAACATTTAAGTAAAGGTATAAGGGAATGTGGTATAAATTTTAACAGAGTGCTATGTGAAGTTGCAGGGGTAGGAGCCTGGGGATAAATTAAAGAGAGACAAAATGAATGGTAGACTAGATCACAGACTGGAGCAGACTAGTTAACTTTTATGTAGAAGACAAAAGAGAAGGCACTTAATAGTAGTGAGGATGTGACACACAGGGTTGGGTTGAGGAGGAAGGTGGGAATGAAACCTTTGTGGCACAGTTTTCATTAAAGGATTTGGTTGGTGCAATGAGGACTTGCAGGGAACCTGCCAAGTGCTACATTAAAAGTCAGTGGTAGTAACGCACCAGTCAAACCAAAGAAGAGACAGACACTGGGAGACAAGAGAGGAGGTCAAGGGACCCTTCCTGGGGCAAGGACACTTTACTATCATCACAGTTACAGCTTCATCAAACAGGAAAGGCAAAAACCAAAAGGAAAAAAAGAAAACAAAACTTGCAGTCCTCTTAAAGAGGCTTAAAGATGAAGATAAGTTTGAAAAGATCAATGCTGAAAGCTAAATAGTGAGAGGGAGGTGCAGTTGGGCTGGAGACAGAGTGTATAGTAAACACATGTCAGGGTGGAAAGTTGGAGAAGTTAATCACTGAGGGGAAGACCATGGCGCTTTGAAAAGATACAGATCTGAAGAGATTCCTAGATAGTTAAAGGAAAGGCTGTGCCGAGAGAGCAAAAATGAGAAGGTTAAAGGAATGGATCTGAAACAGGCTACCCATAATGATCCACCTAGGTCTATGAGCTGAGAGTGGACACAATATAGTACACAGGAAATTAAGGAGGATGGAAGTGTGAGGCAGTGAATGTAAAAAAAAAAAGTGTGTGGCTACACACAGAACAAGAGGGATGCTGAAAATTAAGGCTTTTCTCTAGGCTAAAGGAGGAACAACAGTACAGAAGATCAACCTTAAAGTTAACATCAGATGTAAAAGAGCCAGTACTCAGAAATGACAGACATCAAATGGAAGCTGAGATAGCTCTTGGGTCCCAAATCAGGAAGGAATGAGAACGAAAGGTAGATTGGAAGCAAAGGAAGGGAAAACATGCCAGAGGACCAACAAGCAGAAAAAATGCTTTATTCTTAAAGATCTCAAATAGAAAGTCCTGCCAGAAAAAGAACCTGAACAGAAAGGAGTAGAGAGAAATGGGAGGATCTGGGTGTTAAGGAGGGAACATTTATAACAATTAAGATGCCACAGTGCGGATAGGAAGTGACTGATGACAACTTAGGGAGGTATTAGGATTGGACTTCTCAATGGTTAACGTGTTCTAGATTTTATCATGTTATGTGCATTACTCATGGCACTGTATTGCACGCTTCTGCTACTGTTGTGGAACTCAACCATCATATGAGAGGGGTTTGGAATACTGCTTTTGTTAATTTTACTGCCCAGTTAGTGCATGCTAGATGGTTGCAGTGCTGGTCTGGTTGGTTGGCGCTGTCAGTCCTGGGGACACTTGGTTTAGGGCTATGTGTCTGGATCCTCTGTCAATTCCACCACCAATATCAGGATCAGATGAGTGTCACCTGGCAGGCACTCCTAGCGATGGCTGCACAGCCTGAATCCGCACAAGTTTGGCTGCAGATTCTGGATAAACACTAGCCACAGACGGGAAATACCTTGGGGGCAGGATGCCACCTAAGACAGGGAATATTAGAGGGCTATTCCCTACAACGGGCAAGGTAATCCACCCAAAGTAACCTAAGACATGCACCGTTTATTTTATAAAATAAAAGGGAGGTGTCGTTGTGATCTGGCTGCCCTCACTTACCCTGACTGACAGCTAAACTTCCTTGTAATGAACAAGGATGTTTGTGTTCTTTCTGGCCTGTGGTTTTCCACAGAAGCATTCCCAATACACGATGCCCTGATCTTGACCTCTGGCTGTTCATCAGGTCTTGGGCCAATAAAGGTTGCTGTTCTTACTCCTGAAAAGAAGCGTCTATGTCTCAATCCTGGCACACCCCCCTCCCCCCCCCCCGCCAGTCTCAGCTTCCAAGCTGTGCTGGCGCAGCACAAAACCTTTTCTCCAAAGTAACGTATCTTTTGATTTAAATTTTGAAGTCAAGGCATTTTCAAAATATATAGGTTGGATTAATCCAACAGCATTTATAATCAAATGTCTTTTAGCAACTATTGCTCCTTCCTCAGCAGTTAAACAGTTTAAAGACAACACAATAACATACACTATTCAGATTCTCTGGATAAGTATTTTTCATCTTAAGGAGACTTTAAAAAAACTATTTTTTTTATTTTTAATTTTTGGTTTTTTGAGACAGGGTTTCTCTGTGTAACTTTGTCTGTCCTGGATCTCACTTTGTAGACCAGGCCTTGAACTCACAGAGATCTGCCTGCTTCTGCATCCCAAGTGCACGCCTGACTCCTCTATTTCTTTTCTTTTTACAGACTTTTTCTATCTTTTTTCTCCCAAACCTATGTATATTTTAAAATGCACTGTAAACCATTGAGAGATTGCTTTTTCCATCTGACTCTGTCTTTACTGTACATCTCTATATTTTTCTGAACACATGAGACAGTTATTAAAAAACTGTCCTTTACTCTGTTCTTGTCTGTCTAGAATCCTTTTTTAAAGCTTTCTCAGGCTTTATGTGGAAATTCTTGCCAAACTTTTGGGCATCATTTGTAAACAGAAGTTTCTGCACCAGCCAGTCACACAGCCATTCAGTACCAAAGAAACACACAGAGACATTTATTAATTGTAAATGTTTTGCCTATTAACTCAGGCTTATTATTAACTATCTCTTACTACTAAAATTAATCCACAGTCTTGTCTATGTTTAGTCACGTGGCTTGATACCTTTTGTCAGTGAGACATCATCTTGTTTCCTCTTCGTCTTCCTTTTCGCTTCCCAGAATTTTCTTAATCTGGTTGCCCTGCCTATATTTCCTGCCTAACTACTGCCCAGTCAGTGTTTTATTAAACTTATATGAGTAACAAATCTTTACAATGCACAAGAATATTATCCCATAGCAGGTCCCCATAGTCTCTCAGATTTAAATAGTTGGTCCCCACATAGTGAAATTGTAAAGGATTAGGAGGCCTGGTCTTGTTGGAATAAATATGTATGGTCTTATTGAAGGAGGTGTGTCACTGGAGGTGAGCTTTGAGTTTTCAGTTGTGCATGCTGGGCCTAGTGTCTGTTCCTCTCTGCCTGCTGGCTGCATAACATCATGTAAAGCTCTCAGCTACTGCTCCAGCACCATGATTGCCTGCTTCCCACAATGATGATCATCGATAGAGTCTCTGAAACTGTAAGGCAGCCTCCAGTTAAATGCTTCTTTCTAGAAATTGCCATATTCATGGTGTTTCTTTGCAGCAATTGAACAGTAACAAAGAAAAATTACTTTTGGAAATTTTTCCATTTCTTACTTTTGGAATATGTACTTATCTCAATATGATGTGCCCAAACCCATAACTCTTTTTCTGTTACTGTAGATATTGTGGCTTGAATTATGAAATGTCTCCCTAAATAGACTCACTTGTTTGAACTGATCACTAGCTGGCAGTGCTGTTTGAGATTGTGTATACTTTAGGAGGTGGAGCCTTGCTGGAGGAAGTGAGTCACCAGGAGGAGGCCCTGACATGTTATAGCTCAGCCCTGCCACCCTATTTATGCCCTGGTTCATGTATATGTATGTGGATGCAATGTGATCAGCTAGCCTCTGCTCCTGCCACAATGCCTTTTCTATCTGTTACTATGTCTGTTGGAAGGATACTGACTGTATCCTTCTGGAACTGTGTGAAGATATGAATGAGATGTCCCCCATAATCTTAGGCATTTGAATATTTGGTACCCCATTATGTAAGGTTATGAGATTAAGAGGAAATTTGTCCTAGAAGGCATTGTTTAGTATTTAGTTGTTTAGTGTATGTGTGTGTGTGTGTACGTGTACTTCGTATGTATATCTACACACCAGAAGATGGCATCAGATAGTTGTGTGCTGCCCTGTGGTTGCTGGGAATTGAACTAAGGACCTTCTAAAGAGCAGTGAGTGCTCTTAACAACTGAGTTATCTCTCCAACCCTTAGAGGTGTGTTTCTGAGAGTTTAAAGAGAGCACAATTTCACCTTCATTCTCTTTACTGCCTGCTTACAGTTAGAGAAGTGAGCTCTCTGTTAATGACATTGTCATGTCTGCTGCCTGTTTCCATGCCTTTACTCTTCCATCATGAACTCTGATTCCCTGGACCTGCAAGTCCAAATACCTTTAAGTTGTCTTGGGTATGATGTTTTATCATGCAATAGGAAAATAACTAACAAAAACTGCAGGCCCAAATGAGCCTTTAGTCCAATAAGTTGTATTTGTCAGGGATTTATAACACAGCAACAGGAAAAGAGTCTAAGATGAGTGCAGAAGAGGTTAACTTTGGTAGATGAGACTCAGAGCTGGAACTTCTGAGACTTCAGGGACTCTTGGAGACAGACTAAATGCATTGTATTATTACGAAGTGAGTGTGCCATTTTGGAGTCAGGACTGGGATGTTACTGGATTTTCAAAAACACCCACCTATTTATTTTATGCGTATGGGAGTTTTACCTGTGCAGCACTTGCTCTCAGTGGTGAAGAGGGTGGTTAGATCTCCGGAACTCGAGTTACAGATGTTGTGAGCTCCCATTTAGGTACTGGATCCTCTGGAAGAGCAGCTAATGTTCTGTTTTGGGGCGGGGGGGTTCAAGACAGGTTTCTCTGTGTAACTGCTCTGCCTGTCCTGGAATTTACTTTGTAGATCAGGCTAGCCTCAACCTCACAGAGATCCACTTTCCTCTGTTTCTTCAAGTGCTGTAATTACAGGCATGGGACACCACCATGGGGCTTCTTTTTTCAAACTCACAGTAGACCAAGCTACACAATGGTCACACAAATGTAGCAGGTTTATGTAGATCCCATGTAGGCTCCCTGGCTGTCAGTCCAGACTTTGACTGATATGGGCTCAGGTTAGTTGTTTCTGTGGGTTCCCTTGTGATGTCCTTGGTCTGTCTGGCTTATATAATCCTTCCTTTCATCAGTAGGATTTCTTAGCTCATCTCGGTGCTTGACTGTGAATCTCCAAATCTCTTTCCATCAATTACTGGATGAAGGCTCTCCGATGACATTTGGGGTAGCCACCAATCTATGAGTATAGACATTCAGATTTGAGACATCATCTTGGTGTATTTGTCCTTTGATGAATATGAAATGCCCTACTCCCTCTTTTTTTGATTAATTTTGGTATGAAGTCTATCTTGTTAGATATTAGAAAAGCTACATCAACTTGCTTTGTAGGTCTGTTTGATTGGAAAATCTTTTCCCAACATTTTACTCTAGGTAATGTCTGTCTATAATATTGAGGTGTGTTTCTTGTATGCAGGAGAAGCATGGATCCTGTTTTTGTATCCACTCTGTTAGCCTGTGTCCTTTTTTAATTGGGAATTGAGTCCATTGATATTGAGAGCTATTAGTGACCAGTGGTTGTTAATTTCTGTTATTTTGTTGTTGTTGGTAGTGTGTGTGTGTGTATGTTTCTCTTCATTGAGTTTTGCAAGTTTGGTGTGTGTGTGTGTGTATGTTTCTCTTCATTGAGTTTTGCAAGTTTGAGATTATTGCTTGTGTTTTTGTGAATGTAGGTAATTTCCTTGGGTTGAAGTTTTCCTTCTAGTACCTTTTATAGGACTGGATTTGTGGACAGGCATCGTTTATACTTGACTTTATAGTGAAATATCTTATATTCTCCATTTATGGGATTGAAAGATTTGCTGGTAATAGTAGTATGTGCTGGCGTCTGTGGTCTCTTAGATTCTGCCAGATGTTTTTTCAGGCCTCTTTGACTTTTAGAGTCTTCATTGAGAAGTTGGGTATAATTCAGATAAGTCTGCCTTTATATTTTACTTGATTTTTTAAAAATTTAATGTTCTTTATTTATTCTGCATGTTTAGTGCCTTGATTATTATGTGTCGAGGGACCTTTTTTTTTTCTCCTTTCTTTCTGGCCCGGCATATTTGCTGTTATATAAGTTTCTTGTACTTTTATAGACATGTCTTTCTTCAGGTTGGGAAAATTTTCTTCTATGATTTTGTTGAATACATTTTCTGGGTCTTTGAGCTGGAAATTTTCTTCTTATAGTCCTATTATTCCCAGGTTTAGTTTTTTTTTTTTTATAGTGTCCCAGATTTCCTAGATGTTTTGTTAGGAATTTTTTATTTTTTTATTTTTTTAACTTTTTTATTTTTGCTATTAAGTTAATTTCTTTTATTTATTTATTTATTTATTTTTTATTTGTTTGTTTATAAAAATTTCCACTTCCTCCCCTCCTCCCCATACCCTCCCATTTCCCCCACTTCCTCCCCCCCACTCCCTCTCCTCCTCCCTCTCCAGTACAAAGAGCAGTCAGGGTTTCCTGCCCTGTGGGAAGTTCAAGTTCCTCCCCCCTCCCTCCAGGCCTAGGAAGGCTGTTTGGGATCCTAGTCTGTTTGGAATTTTTTATTTTTAACTAATGAATCTATTTCCTTTATCATATCTTTAATGCCTGAGATTCTCTCTTCCATCGCTTGTATTCTCTTGGTGGTGCTTGCATCTGTAGTTACTGTTCGCTTCTCCAGATTTTCCCTTTCCAGAATTTTATGGGTTTATGTTTTCTTTATTGCTTTTATTTCAATTTTCAATTCTTCTTTCTTTTTTATTAAAAATATATATTTTTCATACAATACATTATGATTATGATCTCCCCTCCCCCAGCTCCTCCCAGATCCTCTCAAACTCCCCACCCACTCAAATCCACAATTTTAAAAATCCATTTTATATACCAACCACAGTTTCCCCTCCCTCTCCTCTACCACCTTCTTCTCTTTCCTCAACTCATACCCATCTACTCCTCAGAAAGAATAAGGCCTCCCATTGGGAGCCACCAAAGCCTGATACATTCAGTTGAGGCAGGACCAAGTCTCTCCCCGCCTACCCCCACATCAAGACTGAGCAAGGCATGCCACCATATGAAAAGCCAGCTCATGCACTAGGGATAGATCCTGGATCCACTGCTAGGGGTCCCACAAACAGACCAGGCTACAAAACATGCAGAGGGCCTTATTTGGTCCCACTCAGGATCCCCAGCTATTGGTCTAGAGTTTGTGAGCTCCCACAAGTTCAGGTCCACTGTCTCTGTGGGTTTCCCTGTCATGATCTTGACCCCCTTACTCATACATCCCTTCCTTCTTCTATTCACCTACAGAATGGGAAAAGATCTTCACCAACCCCACATTTGACAGAGGACTGGTCTTCCAAAATGAGCTCAAGAAACTAGACATTAAAATGCCAAATAATCCAATTAAAAATGGGGTACAGACCTAAACAGAGATTCTCAAGAATATCAAATGGCTGAAAAACATTTAAGGAATTATGCAATATCCTTAGTCATCAAGAAAATGCAAATCAAAATAGTTCCGAGATGCCATCTTACACCTATTAGAATGGGTGAGATCAAAACCACTGATGACGGCCCATGATGGAAAGGATGTGGTGTAAGGGGAACACTGCTGGTGGGAGCATGAACTCATGCAGCAACTTTGGAAATCAATATGGTATTTTCTCAGAAAATTTGGAATCAATCTACCTCAAGACCCAGTGATACCATTCTTGGGCATATACCCAAAGGATACTCTATCATACCACAACGACACATGCTCAGCTATGTTCATAGCAGCAATATTCGTAATAGCAGGAACCTGCAAACAACCTCAATACCCTTTAACTGAAGAAACGATAAAGAAAATGCCATGTATTTACACAACAGAGAATTACTTAGCTGTAAAAAATAATGACATCATGAAGTTTGTAGGCAAATGAATGAAACTAGAAAAAAAGTTCTGGGTCTGTGTTTTCCCAGACCCAGAAACACAGTATGTACTCACTCATAAGTGGATATTAGATGTGAAGCAAAAGACAGATCCACAGCTTCAGAGAAGCTAGTAACAATGAGGACCTTGGTAAGAGGGACACATGGATCACCCTGGGAAAAGGAAATAAATGAAATCTCCTAGGTGTAAACTGGGGATGGGGAGGCAGGAAAGTGGAGGGGATGGGGGATGAGAACATGAGGGAATGGGATGGACGAGTGGGGGAGGTGTCAAAAACCAGCTTTGGCAAAACCCATACATTCCAGAGTAGGAGTGTGAGGATTAGAATTATTAAGCACAAGGAACAGAGATAAAAGAGAAATAAGAGACAGAAACACAGAACAGCATCGAGAGCGACCTTCAGTGAATACTGAATTTGCCTCATTTATTTTCCCCATGCTTAAATACTACTCCAAAATGGGAGGGATAGGCAACAGATTTCATTAACATGATATAAGGAATAGACTTAAATTTTCTGACCTTTGGTCCAGATGGTGTGGATCCATATCCCAAATACTAATTATCTACACCCTAGGGCAAAATTTTTTGTTTGTAGCCACACCTGTCATCAACAACTTCCAGAGAGCAAAAATAAGCTTAAACTCTCTGACCTCCAGTCAAGATAGAACAGACTCACATCTGTGGGTCCCCACAAGAAGCATTGGGAGGGGAGAGGAAGGAAAGAGATATCTCAATTGAGAGAGCCATTATTCCACTTGGGAAACCTGATTCCCCAGGAATCCACAAGGATGACTCAGATATCCCCTAGCGATACTGGACTGGGTGCTTAAACTGGCCTTCTCCTGTAATCTGATTGGTGGCTACCCTAACTGCCATCATAGAACCTTCATCCAGTAACTGATGGAAGCAGATGCAGAGATCCACATCCAAGCACCAGGCTGAGATACAAGAGTCCAACTGCATTTTCAAGTCTTGAATTGTTCCTTCACCTCTTTGTTTTTTCTATTTTCCCCTTTACTTTCTTCACATTTTTAAAGGAATTTATTGATTTTTCTCCAATTTTTTGTCTTTTTCTAAATTTCTTTTTTTAAAAAAGATTTATTCATTTTTATGTGTTTTGTTTGCATGTATATCTATGTGAGGGTGTTGGATCCCCTGAACTGGAGCTACAGTGAATTGTGAGTTGTGGGTATTAGGAATTAAACCCATGTCCTCTGGAAGGACAGTGAGTGCTCTTAACCCTTGAGCCATCTCTCTCCAACCCCTTCCTCAATTTCTTTAAGAGACTTTTAAATTTCCTCTTTAAGAATATCTATCATCTTCATAAAGTTATTTTTAAGATCATTTTGTTGTACTCCATTTGCATTGGAATGTTTAGGTCTTGCTGTCGTAGGATTCTGGTGGTGCCATATTATTGGTATCTGTTATTGATGGTGTTCTTATACTGGCATATAGGCATCTGGATTTTGGATGGTTATAGGTCTAGGTATTAATCCCTGTGTTTGTCTTTGTTGGATGGGTGTTTTGTTCCTCGGTTTCTGTTTCCTCTCTGGTCTTCTGGCTTAAGTGGCCAAGGGTTCTTGTGGCTGGTGAATCTTCAGGTCCAGTACATATGTCTGTGGGACTGGAGAGACGGCTCAGTGGTTAAGAGCACTGCCTCCTCTTTCAAAGGTCCTGAATTCAATTCTCAGAAACTACATGGCTCACAACCATCTGTAATGATATCTGGTGCCCTCTTGTGGAAGTTAAGTCATCTTCATCCACTCAGACCATGATACCCAGTATGGACAAGTTGGCGTGCAGCCCATGCATTCTTCAGCACTGTAAGGTCATAGATTTCACTCAGTTCTTTCAGGTATCCCTGCTGGGCACCTAGATCTTGTCTGGCCTCCATTAAAGCCTGAGCCTTCTTCTGAAGTTGTAGGCAGAATATGGAGCCGAGAGGAGTGGGTCTAGTCTGCTGTTGTTGGGTGGGATTTAAAGAATGTTAGCCAGCAGTGGGTAGTGTCTTACCTGGGGTACCTAAGACCAGCCTGCTGGGGCTATGGGCAGTGGGGAGGGCCTTGGCATATGTGCTGGGGCTCAGAGGCTGGGAAGTGTGGCAGCTTAGTCGGAAGCAGGTCACTCACCTGTTCTTTTGACTGATATGGACTGGGCCTATGGATTCTGCTGTAGCTGTGGGAGGATGATGAGCTGGGAGGGATTGGGCAGTAATGGGTCTTGGGGAACAGAACCCAGAGGGTTGTAGTAGTTTAGCTGGCAGGCAGGTTACTTACCCTCTTGTGTCGACTCTGAGGACCGCACCAGAGCAGTGGAATTCCACTGGAGTTGAGCGTGGGACCCAGCAGTGGTGCTGGAGCTAAGATGAGAGGGAGGAGCCAGGGGAGGAGCCCTGGGGATCAGGGCCTGGAGAGCAGGGCAACTCTTCTGGGAGACAGGTCACTTACCTGTTCTTCTGACTGATGTGGTCTGCACCTAAGCCTGTGGAGTCTACTGAAGTTTTGGGGAAGGGCTGGCTGTGGGGAGGATGATGATGTGGAAGGGGTTGGCAGAGTAAGTCTTGGGAAAACAGAATTCAGGGAGTGGCAGCAGTCTGTCTGGCAGGCAGGTCATTCACCCACTGGTCACAATCAATGCTCTTAATGCTGGACTATTTCTCCAGCCCTCATGTTACAGGCCCTTTAATAACTATATATATGCATATATATACATGTATATGTATGTATATATATATATGAATATTGTGAATATATTTCTGTGCATATGCACTAAATGCATGCCTGGTGCCTGTGGAGATAAGAAGAGGGTAAAAGTTACCTGGAGCTGGAGTTATAGACAACAGTGACCCATCATGTGGAGCTGGGAACCAAAGCTGGTCTGTTTGCAAGAGCAGAAAGTGCTCTTCACCTCTGAAGCACCTCTCCAATCCCTGTTATGGGGCTTTGATGGCAATGTTTCTGTAAAGCTTTCATGTGTTTAACATTTGCTTGGCAGATGATGGACTTTTCATAAGTGATCAGATCATGTGATGGTCAAGAATGATTGCCAAATTATGGGAATTTGAACCACTATGGAAACATCTGAGAATGTCTGTAAGAGTTTTATTGTGGTAGGTAGGCCCACTCTAAATGTGGTTGGCATGGAATCATGGCTTGGGGTTCTGGGATGAACAATATGAGAGAGACTGCTAAGCACCAGTAAACAGCTGGCTGAAGTTACTGCTGCCATGACTTCCTCACTGTGATGGGAATGCTTATAACTTTTATGGGCCATATCCACCCCCCTTGTTAGGTTCTGTCTAAAATGGAGTTCTTTCTCAAAAGAAGGAGGTTGTTCTGCTCCTTCATTCCCCCCTCCTTCTTGTTCCTATGAGAGCCCAATCATGGGTCTTGGCCTTGTTTTAAATTACCCAATTTTATCTGGCAACTGTTAGCTGAATTATTCTACTAACTTATTTAAAATGTGAGGGCCAAAGTTTAGGAGTAAAATTAATATGAGGAGGGGGAGTGTTATCGTGGAGACTAAGGTGGTCAGCCAGGGGGAGCTGTTAAGCCATCCCTGGTTTGCCTCTCATTCTCTTTTTCACTTTGCTAGTCCTTTCCTCACTTTGTCTTTGACTCTCCCTGAATGGTCGACATAGAAACAGAATTCTTCACCCAGTGCTGCACATGGTCCCCCTATGTAAGGGAGATTTCGTTTGACTTAGCATGCCAACCAGGGATCCCAGGACAATATATTCTTTTCCATAACTATTTCTGGCTGACTTTGGGGCATTATTGTCAGGCGTCAGGAAGACTGAAGTGCTAGTCAGAAGAAAAGAGGAAATTCAGGCAATAGGGTATTTATTAGAAACATCTGGTTTGCAGACTCTGTTGAAGAGTAAGGGGACATTTACATTGGCTGGAATGGTCCACATCAATTTTCAGCAAGTCCAGGGCTTACAGTCCTTTGGAAAATGTTGTAGTCAGCATCTGATGCTTGACTGTGCCTGTCAACTAAGTAGAAACCTGTTGAGACACATTTAAACTAGGAACAGAAGTTAAACTTTATGTACTTAAAGGAAGATAATGTACATTTGAAACTTTTAGGCCCATATTGCAATCCTTATTATAAAACAGCAGGAATAGACTCACACCTTTGGATCTTAGCAAAAACTACAAATTTGGATTAGAAGCATGTACATTTTTCTTCTGTCCAAAACGTCAGGTTTGGATTAGACTTGAGATATTTTTTTTGGCCTGATGAGAAACACCTTTTAGTTTATATTTAGATGGCAACCAGAATAAATCTAAAATCATGAGCTTGTGATCCAAACAGTAAGTAGTGATTTCTCTCCCAGTTTATCAGAACTATACCACAGAAGGGGAAAGAAACCTGACACATTTTTCATATAACCTATATGCACATCTTAAATCATCTTTTGAGACCCTCTAAGCTAATGATTTAGACCTATATATGGAGACCTCAAAAGGAGCTAATGGAACTGGTTTTGAAGAAGAAATAGAAAGGTTGGATGTGGGTTAGAAAAGGCAACTAATGTGATAAGATGTGTTAGTCAAGGTTCTCTAGAGGAACAAATGGGTAGAATGAATCTGTATGTATTAAAATTGTATTTATTAGAATGGCTTACAGGTTGCCTATAGTGATACTTTATTTATGTTTTAATAAATAAAGTTTGTCTAAAGATCAGAAGGGCAAAGCTAAGCCACTAGGGTTCAGGCAGTGGTGGCACATACCTTTAATTCCAAGATTTTGGAGACAGAGGGAGATGAAACTCTGTGAGTTCAAGGCCACACTGGGCTACACAAAATCAATGGAGAAACATATCCAGGTGATGGTGGCCTACACATTTAATCCCAGTACTAGTCAGTCATATGCCTTTAATCCCTGCACTAGAGGGAATATAAAATGAGAGGAGAGAGAGGCTCAGTCCACTCAGTCTGCGATCACCCAGCCTTGGTGGAGGTAAGAATTCTCTAGTGGCTTGGCTGCTTTGCTTTTCTGTTTTTCACATTGAACCCCCAAATCTGACTCTGGGTTTTTATTGTTTGTGTTACAGCTGTCTTCTGGCTAGTTCAACAAAGCTGTCTCCTGACAAGAAGGCCAAGAATCCAGTAATTATTCAGTTCCCAGAAGTGGATATCTGCTCAGCAAAGTCTGGTCTGCTGGGACTAGATGGAGTGAGCACAGCTTCTTTGATGGACCCTTCCTGTCTTATTTAGTTTTCTCTTGCTGCAATGAAGCACCATGACCAAGACAACTTACGGAAGGAAGAGTTTATCTGATCTTACAGATCCAGAGAGTTAAGAGTCCATTACCACCATGGTGGGGAAGTATGCAGGATGAGAGTGGATATTTTAAATCTTAAGCAGACAACAGAAACAGCAAAACTGGAAATAGCTCAGTCTTTTGAAACCTCAAAACCTGCACCCAGGGGCCTACTTGGTCCAGCAAATCATGTATACTAAACCTATCAAAAATGGTTCAAGCATTCAAATATCCAATAATATTGGGTACGTCTTCTTCAAACAACCACATTCCTTCATCTTGAAGTTTGACATGGTCTGGTGGCTTAGATCTTTGTACTGAAGTCCGTCATTCACTGATAGTGTTATTTGGAGTTGAATCTCTAAAAGGAGTCTTTTGGGGGGAAGTTAGGTTATTAGGGGACATGCCCTTGAAAAGAGCGTCAGCATTTTTCCTGTTGTAGGGTTCTGAACAAAGAGATAGGACACAAAGACTTCTGAGAAATAGCTTTATGGTGAATGCACAGGCTCAGGCGAACTCCTGTGTGAGAAAAACAAAGCCCCAACTACTGTGAACTAGGGTTTATTAAATGATTTGTGTTTCTTTGTCTCCCATACATGGCAACTTACAATTTTTAATTGTTTTGCTTGTTTGTTTTCTGTTTGTCTGAGACAGGGTCTCACTAAGTAGTCTTGGCTGTCTTTGGGCTGGTTGATCAGGCTGGTCTTGACCTCACGGAGATCAGCCTGCCTCTATCTCTTGAGAGTGCTGGAATTAAATGCCTGTGTCTCCACACATGCCCTTGTCTTATCTTTTAATTACTTGACAAATAGGACAAACTATTAGCAAGAAGAAATGACACTGTGAGTGGAAATGAGGTCTCCTCAAATAAGCAACGGAGTGTTTCAATCCCCAGCATCTCAGCATGTGATGTTATTGTGGGGAGAGAACCTTACTAGAAATAACCACGTTAAACTGAGATCATTAAGGTGGGCCTTAGTCTAGTTTGACTGCTTTTCAGAAGAAAACTTGGAGCCAGGCATGGCAGACCATACCTAACCCAACACTCAGTAGGCAGAAGTAAGAGGATTTCTGTATGTTAAAGTGACTTCCAGGCCAGTGAGGGCTACATATTGAAACCCTGTCTAAAATAACAAGCAAACTACAAAAAGAATTTTGACACCCAGACCTATGTACATAGAGGAAAGATTGTGTAAAGCATGCAGGGAGATGATGGCTGTTTTAACTCAAGGTCAGAAGCTCAGGACAGATTCCTCTTTGTGGCCTTCATAAAGAACCCAGTGTGCAAACACTTGGATTTTGGACTTCTGACTATAGATCTGTGAGTTGATTTCTGTTGTTTAACTCAATGCAGTAACTCAGTTTGTGATGCTCTGTAAGGCAGTTTTAGTAAATAAACACTTATGGCATGCTTTCCTTCTGGGAAACATGAACAATGTGTTATTTTATTTAAGAGGGACTCTTCCCCCTTCTGTTCTGTGCCAGTCCTGGAAGCCATGAACTAGCAGACTTCTTGTGATTTATGCCAGAGTTTTCAAAGGGCACTGTTTCTCAATCAGGATCTAGCTTTCTTTATTTCATTATCTGCTTACAAGAAACTTTCAATGAGTTTAGCCACATTCAGGAGTCACAGTAATGTATTAGCAGCAGGTGTATTGCTAGCAGGTAAACTACCCACTCAGGTAGATAGCATCCTTATGGTTTTCAGACTTTCTAATACAGTTATTTCTAGTTGAAGATGGAGTGTCTGCCACACACAGTCAAGTTCAGATGTGTCATCGAACATCTAGAACCTTACAGACAGCTCAGATCATACAATCATTTGACTTTCCATAGTCATATATTCAACTTCCACCATGGCCCAATATTAGGTGAGGGGTTGTGCCACAGTGCTAACATCTCAGGGATGCAAATTCTGAGATAGCATACCGGGTATTTATCAGGGAGTTCCTTTGGGGTTAGCATCTATACTGGTTAGTTTTAACTGTCAACTTGACACAGCCTAGAATCCCATTGGAAGAGGATCTTTAAATTTTCTTAAAAATCAGATGTATTCTTTTTATTTTATGTGCAAATATTTTGTCTGAATGTATGTATGTGTACCATGTATTTGCTTGATGTTTGCAAAAGTCAGAAGACAACACTGGATTCCCTTGAAATAGAGTTACAGGTGGGTTCTGAAAATAGAACCTGTGTTTTCTGCAAGAGTAACAAGTAATTTTTTATTTTTTTGAGACAGGGTTTCTCTCTGTGTCTTTGGATGTCCTGGAATTCACTCCGCAGACCAGGCTTGCCTTGAACTCACAGAAATCCACCTGTTTCTGCCTCCTGAGTGTTGGGATTAAAGGTGTGTGCTACCATGCCCAGCTATAACAAGTGCTTTAACAACCAAGTCATCTCACTGGAACCCTTGAGGAGAATGTTAGTGGTTGTGGATATATACCAAAAAGTGGTGTTACTGGATCTTAAGGAAGGTTGTTTCCTAATTTTCTGAGAAATCACCGAGCTGATATCCAAAGGGTCTGTACCAGCTTGCATTCCCACCAGCAATGCAGAAGTGTTTCCTTTACCGCACAACCTCTCCAGCATAAGTTGTCATCAGTGTTTTTGATCTTGGCCATTCTTACAGGTGTAAGATGGAATCTCAGAGTTGTTTTGATTTGCATTTCTCTGATGACTAAGGATGTTGAACATTTCCTTAAGTGTCTTTCAGCCATTTTAGATTCCTCTGTTGAGAGTTCTCTGTTTAGGTCTGTACTCCATTTTTTAATTGGATTATTTGTTCTTTTGATGACCAATTTCTTGAGTTCTTTGTATATTTTGGAGATCAGACCTCTGTCTGATGAGGGGTTAGTGAAGATCTTTTCCCATTCTGTAGGCTGTCTTTCTGTCTTGCTGACCATTTCCTTTACAGAAGCTTTTCAGTTTCAGGAGGTCCCATTTATTGTTTTTCTCAGTGTCTGTGCTACTGGGGTTTTATTTAGGAAGTAGTCTCCTGTGCCAATGTGTTCAAGTGTACTTCCCACTTTCTCTTCTATGAGGTTCAGTGTGGCTAGCTTTATGTTTAGGTCTTTAATCAGTTTGGACTTGAGTTTTATGTATGGTGATAGATATGGATCTATTTTCATTCTTTTGCATGTTGATATCCAGTTATGCTATATGTTAAATATGCTTTATTTTTTCCACTTGATATTTTTTGCTTCTTTGTCAAAAATCAGGTGTTCAAAGGTGTGTGGATTAATACCCATCCGGGTCTTTGATTCAGTTCCATTGGTCCTCCTGTCTGTTCTTATGCCAATACCAGGCTGTTTTCAGTACTGTAGCTGTGTAGTAGAGTTTGAAGTCAGGGATTGTGATGCCTCCAGAAGTTCTTTTATTGTACAGGATTGTTTTGGCTATCCTGTTTTTTTATTTTTCTTTTCCATATGAAGTTGAGTACCATTCTTTTGAGGTCTGTGACTATATTAAGAGATTCTTTAAAATCTTTTAGGACCATGAGAATAGCATATACTTCTGTCTTTTGAACAGAAGTAAAAGGGCTTGTCCCACCTTACTTAAATCTTCTGATTTGTAACCCAACTTTCCTGATTTATTTGCATTAGTATAGATTGTATGGACTCCAGTTATTGGTGTGTCACATACAATGTAGGGAAGAATCCAAGTAGTTCTCTATATAGTTAATTATATCACTTTTGGGATGCTTGTTATTAATCTCTTATAAAAAATTAGCACAAACTCTTTGCCAGGATTTTTTGTCTTCCCATAATTTTATAATTGCATCACTAGTAAAAGACACTATAATCTCTGCTGGGTCTATTCCTGCTCGTTGATGAAGTCTCAATTTTCTTTCCATAATTCAGAGATTTTTTCCACATAAGTTTTTAATTTTTTACTTGGTTTTTGTATCAAAAGATCCATTCTAAGATAATATCTTCCCTCTGCATTAAAATTCCTGTAGGAGAAATTCTGGAAGGCAATATGACTATAATGCAATTAAGATTTGGATCCACCTGATCCACATGTGCCTCCTGTAATTTCTCTTCAACCACAGTTAGTTCTTTCTCAGCTTCAGCTGTTAATTCCCTGGGACTGTCACCATTCTCCATTTTCCAGATTTCTTTTTAACAATAAAAACAGAAGAATTCCAAGGGCTTGTTGATTCTTGAATATGGTGAGCATCTAGTTGCTCCTTTACCAGCTGTTCTAAAGTTTGCAGTTTTTCTTCTGTTAAAGGCTATAGTTTAACTTATATCGGTTCCTCAGTTAACTATTTTAAAGTTAGGGTTGTTGGTACCTCTGAAGGTTTGCTAGTTGTTTTGTGTTTTTTTTTTCAGCATGAATGGCTGGTGACCTTTATTCATAGTACCTTATAATATCCTTCCCAGAAACATGAGTTTTTGCGAATGCAGGAATGTTAATCTGGGTATTCCATTGCCACAACATGCCATGACCCTGTAAAATCACTGTGATATTAGCCACATATGGCCTCAGACTTCCTTGCTGTCCTCTGGACCTATTCATTCAGTCCATCTCATACTTTGTTTCTTTTGAGATAGAGTTGAATTCCTAGGAATTGAACATCTGCCTCTTGAAGAGGCCAATTCAGATGGCAAGATTTTGAAATAATGATAATCACATTCATACCCATGTCCAATAATCCCTCAATTACAATGTTATTTATATGCACTCTTAGCTTTAGTCTTTGATCATTTATAGAAGTCTGCCATGTATATTTTCTTCTATTTTCTTTTTCTTTTTTCATTTATTAAAAATTTCCACCTCTTTCCCGCCTCCCTTTTCCTTCCCCCTCCCCACCTCTTCCTCCCCCCCTCCCCCTCCCCCTCCCTCTCTAGTCTTAAGATCAGTCAGGGTGCCCTGCCCCGTGGGAAGTCCAAGGCCCTCCCCACTCCATCCAGTTCTAGGAAGGTGTGCATCCAAACAGACTAGGCTCTCAAAAAGCCAGTACATGCAGTAGAATCAAAACCTGGTGTCATTATCATTGACTTCTCAGTCTTCCATTGTTGTCAGCCACATTTGGAGAGTCTAGTTTGATCACATGCTCATTCAGTCCCAGTCCAGCTGGCCTTGGTGAGCTCCCATTAGATCAGTCACACCATCTCCATGGGTGGATGCATCCCTAGCGGTCCTGACTTCCTTGCTCATGTTCTCCCTCCTTCTGCTCTTCATCTTGGCCTTGGGAGCTCAGTCTAGTGCTCCAATGTGGGTCTCTGTCTCTATCTCTGTCTATCGCCAGATGAAGATTCTATGGTGATATGCAAGATATTCATCAGTGTGGCTATGGGATAAGGCCAGTTCAGGCACCCTCTGCTCTGCTGCCCAAGAACCTAGATGGGAATATCCCCTTGGACACCTGAGAACCCCTCGAGAGCCAAGTCTCTTGCCAACCCTAAAAAGGCTCCCTTAGTTAAGATATCTTCTTCCCTGCTCCCATATCGACCCTTCCTCCATTTCAACCATCCCATCCCCCCAAGCTCTCCACAATCCTTCCCCTCTCCCTTCTCTCTCCCCACCTCCCCTTCCTCCAACTCCCACCCCCATGCTCCCAACTTTTGCCTGGCGATCTTGCTACTTTCACTATCCAAGAGGCTAAATATATGATTTTCTTTGGGTTCACCTTCTTATTTAGCTTCTCTATGATCATGAACTATAGGCTCAATGTCCTTTGTTTATGGCTAGAATCCACTTATGAGTGAGTACATACCATATTCCTCTTTTTGGGTCTGGGTTATCTCACTCAGTAAAGTGTTTTCTATTTCCATTGTTTGCATGCAAAATTCAAGATGTCATTGTTTTTTACCGCTGAATAAAACTCTAAAGTGGATATGTGCCACACCTTCTTTATCAATTCTTCTATTGAGGGCACCTAGGTTGTTTCCAGGTTCTGGCTATTACAAATAGTGCTGCTATGAACATAGTTGGACAAATGCTTTTGTAGTATGATTGGGCATCTCTTGGGTATATTCCCAAGAGTGGAATTGCTGGATCCTGAGGTAGTTTGGCTTCCAGTTTCCTGAGAAACCGCCACACTGATTTCCAAAGTGGTTGCACGAGTTTGCATTCCCACCAACAATGGATGAGTGTTTCTGTAACTCCCCATCCTCTCCAGCATAGGCTATTTTTTTTGTAATTTTTGATTCATCCTCTATGTTTAACCCATCATCCAAAACAGTATGTTTTTTTTCAAGCAGGCTCTGATTTTTTTTTAAATTTTCCTGGTGAGACTTGTCCTCCACAGTGATTGGCAATGACTGGACCACATTTGACTTGGGGCCTGTGAGAGGCCTCTAAGGAGCTTCTGATGGTATTGGGTTGTCTTGTTTGTCTTTTTCAATCTGTATTCATTGGTTCAATGTTGGCTTTGCTACATCTTCTACATAATCCAGAAGATTAAGACCTTCTTTTTTTTGTCATTCCCAGAAGAGACATTATTCCTAGGAATGCCTTGCCTACAGTCAGTCCCTTCTCAGATGTCCTATTCTACCACAATTAAAGCATTTGGTATTTTGATGTTTTCTCATACATTTGTTTCTCCTACCCAAGCCACAGTATTATAGTCAAATGTCTCAACGTACATTGTATGAAGAATCCATTCAGCCACTGGTAAGAGATAACCTTTAAAGAGTCAAGTACCTTTTTGAATTCTAAGTTGGCATTTTCAAAAGTCAGAGATTCAATAAGTACTCATCTAGCTTCTGGATCTGTTACTCCTATTCGTACAGCCTTAGTTAATATTGTAAAAAGTCAATATTCTAAAAGGGTTCTCTTTGGCCTTATTTAACCTTAGTATATGATTCAGTTCTTTTTCTTAGTTCTTGAATCTTGTTCCAAGTATTTAAGGCTGCTGTGTGGCATAGAAACAAGATGTGTTCATCATAAAGACCTTGATCCTGTGGATCAGCAGAAGTATCCTCACCAAGAATTTGATCTTGGGAAGCCTCAAATCCTTTTGTTCTTCCCTGTGTTCTAAAATTTTTGCCTCTTCTCTCTAGTAGCATTTCCACAGTAGTTGTGCCCTGTCTTCCAGTACTGCTGAAACTAATTGAAGTCATTTGTGTGGGGTAACTTTACTGCTTGAAGCTCACATTTTCACCATCTCCCTAACAAATGGTGAATACAAGCCATAGGATACTACTGCTTGCTTAATTTCTTTTAGATTGTTCATATCTATAGAATTTCACTTACATTCTTTGAATCCTTTTGGGTGTTTAGTACTCCAGAGGTGACTATGGTACAAGTAGCTAAAATACTTGGTAAATCATCTCTG
Organism: Myodes glareolus; assembly: GCF_982192425.1. Lineage (NCBI taxonomy): Eukaryota > Metazoa > Chordata > Mammalia > Rodentia > Cricetidae > Myodes > Myodes glareolus. Next base: position 49,611,094 of record NC_142038.1, read on the forward strand.
ACTCTGACATGTACTGGTGATGCTAAATCCTATCCTTGTACCTCCACCTCCTGCTCATCAGTTCTAATAATTTCCTCAATTATTTCAAATCTTTTTACCACTGTTTTTTGTAAAGCCTGATTCTCTTTACCTGTGAATATTTCTAATGATTTTACTATTTCATGTAACCTCTGGCCCTCATTTTGCAGATATGATTCCAAGGTATGAAATTTTTCCATTAATGATAACTTTTCATCATTGGATATTATTTGAATAGCATACAGAATGTCTTCCTGGAGAGATATTGTATCTGCTATCTTACCATAACTTTTTAACAGATTTTGATTATCAAATTTAAGAGCATGAATTCTTTCAGAACATTATCCAGCATCCTTTCACATGGATTGAATTTTTACATCAAATTAATGTTGCCATTTTCAATGGTATTAATTTTTTCAGCTAACTTTTGCTTTTTGATGGCATAAATCCCATCAGCTAGTTATTCGTTATTAGTTTGTAAAGACTGTGTCATTTCTAAAAGTGCCTCATTCTTCAATCTGTTATCCAGTAACCTTTTTAAAGGATATTACATGAAAAATAAAGCAAAGTTCCAGCATCAAATAAGTAGATGCATCAGAAAAACCATATAAGCCTTGCAGAATATCATCCATAGTATTAGCAAAAAGGTTGTTAAATTCCTGGATGGTGATATGGTCGGCAATTATAAAACTTTCAAATTTATTGATTTATTTATTAATCAAATGAAGTTACCTCTGTCATGAGATTTCAGTAAATTGTTGTATGTGTAACAATCTTTGTTGGTCAGTAAGTGTTGTGGTTGTGGGAATGTGGCAGAGAGATGCAACCGGTGGTGGCATGAACAGTCCTGCTCAGTCATGCCTTGGCACCTGCTTAAATACTTGCAAATATACTTGGCACCTGCTTAAATACTTGCAAATATACTTGACAAATTAAGAGCAATTAAATTTTTTCCATACACAGAGAGTTTTTTTTTTTAGTGGCCAGAATATCAGGTAACCCAGAACACGCGAGCCAGAAACACAAGCCAGAAGCTGCACAAGTCACCATGCAGCAGGGAAAGTGTCAGGGGGGAAATGTGTGTGTGAACGTGGGAAATTATCACATTGCTGCATGGCAGAGCCACCAAAGGGGTAGCTCTGCTGCGGCAGGATTTTGGTAAAAAACAAAAAACAAAAAACAAAAAAACTGCTTAGTAGGTGAAATCAAGTCAGGTAGGTGAGGGGTGGGAGACCTTGAACATTTTGAGCCAGTTCTGGTAGGTGTGGAGTCAGGATCCACATGAGTGCCAAATGAAGCATGGTTAATAAAAATTCAGAGAGCGCGCGCGAGAGAGAAACTGAGGCTCAGCCTGAAGATCTGAACAACAAAACAGCCAGCCACTGGCTCTTACCTCTACCTCTGTCTGAAATGGTGATCCTGCCTCCTGGAATCTCCGAATGAGATTGTGTCTGAGAGAATTTTCCCCCTGTTTTATACTCCTCTCTAGGGCAGAGATTAAAGGTGTGCACCACTGGTATTAAAGGCATGCACCACGCGGTTTTTATGGCAATTAGTGTGGCTCCTGGGATTAACAGTACATGTCATTGTGGCTACTGGGAATAAAGGTGTGTGTTACCATAACTTGGTCTGTAAAACTGATCAGTGAGACTGTTTTACTTTCAGATCTTCAGGCAGGCTTTATTAAAATACAACTGAAGGGGGCTGGAGTGGTAGCTCAGAGGTTAAGAGCACTAGCTGCTCTTCTAGAGGTACTGAGTTCAATTCCCAGCACTGACATGGTGGCTCACAACCATCTGTAATGAGATCGGATGCCCTCTTCTGGCATGCAGACATACATGCAGGCAGAACATTGTATATGTAATAAACAAACAAATAAATAAATATTTGAAAAAAATACAATTGAAATGTGACTCTACCTGGTCACAGTTTTCCCTCCCTTCTTTCCTTCTAGTATTTCCCCCATCTCCCCTCTCCCTCAGTCCACTCTTTCTTCATTTCTATTAAGAAAAAGGCAGACCTCCCATGGATTTCAACCAAACACGACATATCAAGTCACAGTAAAAGGAAGCATATCCAATTGTATTAAGGCTGAGCAAGGTGACCCAGTATGAGGAGTAGGGTCCCAAAAGGCAGTTAAAGAGTCAGAGACAGCTTCTGCCCCCACTTGTTAGGAGTCCAACAGGAAGACTAAGCTAAACAACTGTAACAAATATGGAGACCGCCTAGGTCAGTCCCATGCAGACTCCCTTGTTGTCAGTTCAGTCTCTGTAAGACTCGATGAGCCCAGGTTAGTTGATTCTGTGAGCTTTGTTATGGTGTCCTTGACACCTCTGGCTTATACAATTCTTTCTCTGTCTATTCTGCAGAATTCCCTGACTCCACCTAATGTTTGGCTGTGGGTCTGCATGTTTCCATCAGTTGCTAGATGAAGCCTCTCTGATGACGCTTGAGCTAGATAACTATCTGGTCACAGGTCAGTTCAGGATATGTACCCGCTATTGCTAGGAGTCTTAACTGGGGGTCTTCCTTGTAGATTCGTAGAAGATTCCCTTGCATAAGGTTTTTATTTGACTTTGAAATGTCCCCCTTTCCAGTAGTCTCTTTCAGTAACTCCCCATATGCTCCCAACCCCAAACTGCTTGCTCATGCTCCCAACCACGTCCACCCACATTCCACTCATAAAATCTCTTATTTGCTCTTTCCAGTGACATCTGGGCATGCCCCCAAGAGCCCTTCCTTCTTGTTGCCTAGTTTTTCTGGGTCTTGTAGCATAGTTATCCTTTATTTTACAGTTAATATTCTCTTAAGAGTGAGTACATACCACACTTATCTTTCTCAGTCGGGGTTATCTCACTCAGAATAATTCTTTTGTTCTTTTTTTAAATTTTTTATTGAGCTCTACATTTTTTCTCTACTCCCCTCCCTGCCTCTGTCCTCTCACCTTCAACCCTTCCCCAAGGTCCCCATGCTCCCGGTTTACTCAGGAGATCTTGTCTTTTCTACTCCCTGTGTAGATTAAATCTATGTAAGTCTCTCTTAGTGTCCTCATTGTTATCTAAATTCTCTGGGATTGTGGTTTGTAGGCTGGTTTTCTTTGCTTTATGTTTAAAAACCACTTATGAGTGAGCACATGCGATACTTGTCTTTCTGTGTCTGGGTTACCTCACTCAAAATAATGTTTTCAAGCTCCATCCATTTTCCTGCAAAATTCAAGATGCCATTATTTTTTTCTGCTGTGTAGTACTCTATTGTGTAACTGTACCACATTTTCCTTATCCATTCTTTGGTCGAGGAGCATGTAGGCTGTTTCCAGGTTCTGTCTATGACAAGCAATGCTGCTATGAACATAGTTGAGCACATGTCCATGTAGCACGATTGAGCATCCTTTGGATATATACCCCAAAATGGTATTACCGGATCTTGAGGAAGGTTGTTTCCTATTTTTCTGAGAAATCGCCACACTGACATCCAAAAGGGCTATACCAGCTTGCATTCCCACCAGCAATGCAGAAGTGTTCCCTTTTCCTCTTAACCTCTCCAGCATAAGCTGTCATTGGTGTTTTTGATCTTGGCCATTCTTACAGGTGTAAGATGGAATCTCAGAGTTGTTTTAATTTGCATTTCTCTGATGACTAAGGATGTTGAACATTTCCTTAAGTGTCTTTCAGCCATTTTAGATTCCACTGTTGAGAGTTCTCTGTTTAGGTCTGTACTCCATTTTTTTATTGGACTATGTGCCTTTTCCTCCATTTCTTTAAGGGAATTTCTCATTTTCTCTTTAAGAGTTTCAATCATTGTCTTGAAGTTATATTTTAGGTCATTTTCTTCTGTTTCATCTATATTTGGTTGTTCAGATCTTACTGTTTTAGGGTCTTTAGGTTTTACTGGGTTGTGTTGCTCTTTGTGGTGTTGCGTGTGTTCTTCCCTTTTCTACTCATCTTTTCCTTTAATAGGCGTGATTGGGGCTGTCTGAGATTCTGTTGAATAATCTTCTAGGTGCCAGTGAATCCAAAGTGCAGATGGTTGTTCCTCATGGTACAATCAGTGCCACAGTTCTAGTTACCCTGTTGGTTACTCCATGTTCCCGAAGATAGCTCAGTGCTTCTGTGCTTTGATCTGCTCTCTTGTTGTTTGTTGTCTCAGGCCTACTTTGGCTTAAGTGATTGGCTTTGACCTGTTTCCTATAAATCCTGGTCTGGATCCCCTCCTTCAGAAGTCCCTGTCTTGGAGTTTGCCCTGCAAAAGTTTCTGGCTATGTTCTACTGCTTGAAGTTACCAGCCTCAAGTGATCCCAGAACCACAGAGGACCTGGCTCAGGCTTATTCCTCAGAGGTCCCAGGCTCATGCTTGGACCCACAGAATTTCCAGGTTCCTGTCTAATCTCTTTGATGTCCCACACAAATTGCAGACCCACAGAGATCTCTGGTTCCTGCCTACTTCCTTGGAGGTCCCAGATTCATGCCCAGCCTGGCAGAGTTCCTGGCTCAGGCCTAGTTCACTCTTATGATCACATGGCCATCTCTCCCACCTGTCTCTGGCCTTAAAGGGCATGGGGAGGACCATCACAAAATAGTTTCAAGGCTGGCTCTCCCACACCAGTGCTAACAGCATTGGCTTAATTGTGTTGCCCTGGCAAGGTGCAGGGCCTGCTCTCTTGAATGTTGCAGCTGGAGGGGTTCAGGGATGGCTCTCCCACTCTTACGACTACAGAGTCAGCTCTCCCATCTGCCTGACATTGATTGGGGAGGGCATCATTGCCCCACTCCTGCCACCACAAGACAGATGAGAAGTAGAGACATCTCTCCTATGCTGACAACCTCAGAGTTGCCTCACCCATACCTACACTAGCAGGATTGGTTCCATTTTGCTGCCATGGTGAGGTGCAGGGCCCGCTCTCCTGAATGTTGAAGCTGTTAGAGTTTAAGGATGGCCTTCCTGTTCTTATGATCACAGGCCAGCTCTCCTACCGGTCTCAGATTTTGACATGCTGGGGAGCGGGCAACCCTCGCTTGCCCATGCTGTCTCATAATAGATGAGTAATGGGGACAGCACTCCCTTGTTCACTACTTTGGGGCTGGCTCACCCACACCTCCACCAACAGAGTTGCATCTATTGTGTTGTCCAAGGATGATGCAGGGTCTGCTCTCCCCAGTGTTGCAGCTGGTAGGGGGCAGGGACAACTCCTGCTTTTGTGACCTCAGGACCAGCTCTCCCACCTGCCTCAGGTGCCGATGGGTTGGGGGAGGGCATCTTTCCCTTGACTATGCTGTCACAAGACAGATGAGAAATGGGGAGAGCCCTCCTTTGCTCACATCTTTGGGTCTGGCTCACCCATACATGAACTAACAAGGTTGGCTCTATTGTGCTGCCTTGGTGAGGTGCAGGACCTGCTTTCTCAAGTGTTGCAGCTGGTGGGGGCCAGGGACAGGTCTCCCACTCTTATGACCACTGGGTCAGCTCTCCCACCTGCTCCAGGCATTAATGGGGAAGGGAAGATGAGGAATGGGGCTAGGTCTCTTATGTTCCCATCTTCAGAGTTGGCTCACCTATGCTTTTATTAACAATGTGGTCTCTGCTGTGCTGCTCAGACAAAGTACAGGTCTCACTTTCCTGTGTGTTGCAGCTGGTCAAGGGGTCAGCTCCCTCAGCATCTCAGTTCTCTCCCTTCCTCTTTCATCTCTTGAGATTTGCTTCTGTCCACAGGACCTGAGCCATTCTCTCTCTCTCCCATAAAACACCGTACTATACTTCTGCTCACTCTAATAGTGGCCTTCTGGCTGGTGCTGCAAGGTACTGGGTGGGCCCATGTTTTCTCTTTGGAGCCTGGGCTGGGAAGCCCCAGGCCTGTGTGTGCATCTCCCTGTCTCACTCAGGTCACTGTGACACAGGGCTGGGCCATGTTTCTTCATCACAAGGAGATTGTTATAGCACCCAGTCAAGCAGCATTTATCGCATTCTCTGGTTGGTGCATTTGGCTATGTTCCATGCACCCTAGTCACATGACATGGGGTGGACGCTTGGCTAAAGTTCTGCTACAGGCCAGTGTTAGAATCCCCTGCCCCTGCTCTGCTGTGTTGTGTCCGTTGACTATTTGGGCCTGGGATGGGCGGTGGCTCCTGCCTGAATGTAGCCTTCCCAGACCTGAGTGTCTGGAGGGTGCCCTCTGTGTCCATTGCCAATTCAGGTCCAGATTGTGCCAGCAGCTCCTGCTTGAATGTCTCTGGCCAGACCTAAGAGTCTGGGGGACACTCTCCGTGTCCATTGCTAATTCAGGCCAGGGTTGAGCTGCTAGCTCCTGCTTGAATGTGGCCACCAAAGCCCTGAGAGTGTGTGTGTGGGGCACCCTCTGTGTCCATCACTAATTCAGGCCTGGGTTGAGCTGGCAGATTTTTTATAATCTTGATAGGCATTTGACTATTGATTCTAACTCTCTGACTAAAGAGTAAGAAATATTTTAAGTCTTACATGTTTCTGTTTGTATGAGTTCTCGTTAGTGTATGTACTTACATTCTAAAGATAAAATACACTTCATCACATTTCTTATAGTTACATTTCTCTTTAGCATAAACCTTCATATAGATTTGAAATTATATATATAGATTTGAAAATATATATATCCTTATATTAAAGTCATTTACATCTAGTGTGAGTTCTTATATTTCATAAGGGATGCGAAGCAGCTGAATATGATATTTTTCCAGGTTTTTCCCCTCTATAAGAACTAGAAAGAGGGTCTGAGGAGATTTTTCAGTGGTTAAGTGTACTTTTTTCTCTTCCAGAGGACCTGGGTTCTATTCCTAGCACCCACATAGCAGCTCACAATCATCTGGAACTTCAGGTCCACGAGTTCTCAGCCCCTTCTTTGGCTTCTGTGGGCAGCAGTTACTTTATATGGTGCAAAGAACTACATGGAGGCAAAAACACCCAAACAATTAAAACAGAGAAAAGAAAGAGGATTTATTTATTTCACATGATTATGGATATTGAGAGGCCCACAATATGCTACACGTAATCTAGGAAACCAGCTAAACTATTAGCAAAGCTCAGTTCTAATCCAAAAGTCTGAGACTATGTGAGCTGGCTATTGGAAGTTCTGGAGTCAAAATACTGGAGTTCTACTATTCAGAGGCAGGAGAAAGCTGATGTTCCAGATGCAGAAGACAGCTGGGACAAGTTTCTCTTAGGTGAAAGTGAATCTCCTCTATCTGGACTAATGGTTCAAATTCTCATTTCTTTTAGAAATGCAGACACACCCAGGAATAATGAATGCTTTATCAGCTCTTTACATATCCCTTAATCCAGTCACCTTGGCTTTTAACACTATCCATTATGTATAGTTTCCTCTCCAATGAATACACAAAAGTATAGTATATAATGTATAGTAAAATATGAAAAATAACTGGAAGATTTGTCATATTGATCAAATCATAGAGACCTGTTTCATGTTTGTACTCACCTAGTTACGAATGGAAGATCAGAACCTACATTTTTTATAGTTGTAGAACACTTCCATTTTTCTCACTTGTGTAAATTTTAAGGAAGATTAAATAAATGTTTTCCCACATTCATATCCATAAGTCTTCTCTTCAATGATAAGTTTTACATGCACATTAGGGATATAAGAAATAAAGACTTTCTCACATTGTGTTATATCCATAGGTTACATAGGTTGATATGAGTTCTCACTTATGTCCTAATAGATATTTAACAAATAAAGGTTTTCCCCCAGTTTTTATACTCAGAATTTAATTGTTATCAAAAAAGTTGGAATGAATTTTCACTATTCTTAATTCATGTGACATTTTTTTCTCTGTGGTAGTTATATGTAGAGTGGTAGATGAAGAATTAATGCTTTTGACATCTGTATCCTCATAGTATTTGTCTCCAATGTGTTCTCTATATGACTCCGAAGATTCAAGGAACATTTAAAACATGTAAACCTCATATTGATTGAGTTTATGACCAATGTGTTATCCCATATGTGTCTTAATTGAAAAGTCAATAAATACATTTACATTCATTGATTTTTCCATTATTTCTCTCCAGTATGAGTTCTCTAGCGAACATTTTGGCTTGGAATCTGGGTGCAGGCCTATTTCTTTTCATTAATTTCATTTTATTTCTTTGCAGTTAAAAGATCCTCTATATAGCAGATATAAAAGTTTTTTGAGAGTTTTCCAATTTGATTTTATATACAAATTTTTACTACCATATGAATTCTCAAATATATCTCCTCCGTCTTATGTTGATCTTCTGTGTCACAGCAAAATGGATGAAGATCAAATGCTTAAAGCTATTTTGTATTTTATGTGAATCAATCTAATGCCAACTTAAGGTAAATTATGAAAAGAAATTACTATTTTGATCATTTCTTGAGAAAATATCCTTATGAATTATTCCGCTAACTACAACTGAAGATATAAATGAATTCTAAAAATTCATAAGCAAAAGGAAACAGAAAATTATAAACAGAGGACTAAAAACAGATTGTTTGAAAACAAAAATTAAATAGATATAGCTATAGAAGTATTGCATATTACATATAAATTGAATGACCTTTTCAAATTTAAGACAGAACCAATAATGTTGGCTAAAAAAATCAAAAACCCAATTATGCTGTTTACAGAATATTTACATTAACTGTAAATGCAGGTTAAGTCTGAAATTATGGAGAAAGATATATCATGCAAAACTAAAGAACTATGAAACTGAGTGGTTGACACTAGGGCAGAAAGCCTAGCACCGAGGACCTGTAAACTGGACTCAGCCACTGCCCTATTGCCTTTCTGTCCACCCTTCATATGACTTCAGCTCTGCAGGTCTCTGATCTGGCATAACTCTTCTCTTATCCCTTATACTCCTGCCACATCTTCAAGAGAACCAGCTTACCCAGAAACTCTCGTGCTGGGTTCTGACCATGGCAAATATCCACTGTCTAGGTTCTCTCCATCTCAGTCCCAGGAACCCACTTCCCCACCAGCCCTAGTCCAGCTCCAGCCCAGTGTTTTAGCCTAACAGCAGCAGAGCAAAGCAGGACAGTGGGGCTTTAGCCTGAGCTTCTGCTAATGGGCTAGCAATGGGGGCCCCTTGGGGTCTGGAGTTAAGCTGGGAACAGATGAATACAGTTGTCTTCCCCTGGATGTCTGCTGCCGACCTGCCCTAGAGCTGCTAGCCTCTTGCTTCTTCCTGACTTGTCAATTACCTGTCTCCAGAAACAGCTCCTCTACCCTCCTCATTGCCATTGTTCCAACTCCTGACCTGCTCCCTCTGAGCTTCCCAGCTGCCTCAACTTTCCCCTTTCCACTTCTTTGCACCCTTCCTGCCTCTCTCCACATTTCCATTTGTCCCCTGGTTCTCCTATAGCAGCCTTTCCACCACACACTCTTCACCCAAGTCTCCTGTCCTGCTCCACCCATCTCTTGTTTGACCCTCAGTCTCCCTCAGGTCTCCTCATCTCAGACAGAGCCAGGGCAATGTTGGACCATAGTTCAGCAAGCCTAACAGCTTAGCTCATTATCTTCCTTCTTTTGTATAGCTTAGTAAAGAAACAATCATAACTAAAAAAAGATAGCTATGGGATGTCTTCATCAGACAAATTTTACTATAATACAAAAGAGATACATTTCACATTGACAAATGCAAACTCATCACATTAAAACAAAACAACAAGAAAAAAACTTACCCATGTGAATCAAATAACAGATTCAAAGTGATAAGGATTAAAAAATGCTAGACTTGAGCAGAGAGATGGACAATAAATACACTACCATACTGGAAGAAATTAACACATTCTTTTTTAAAATTTATTTATTTATTTATTTATTAAAAATTTCCACCTCCTCCCCACCTCCCTTTTCCCTCCCCCTCCTCACCTCCCCTTCCCTCTCTAGTCCTTAGAGCAGTCAGGGCTCCTGCCCCGTGGGAAGTCCAAGGTCCTCCCTCCTCCATCCAGGTCTATAAAGGTGAGCATCCAAACAAACCAGGCTCCCACAAAGTCAGTCCATGTTGTAGAATCAAAACCCAGTGCCATTGTCCTTGGCTTCTCAGTCAGCCTTCATTGCCAGCCACATTCAGAGTGTCCAGTTTGATCACATGCTCCATCACTCCCAGTCTAGCTGGCCTTGGTGAGCTCCCATTAAATCAGTCCCACCGTCTCAGTGGGTGGATGCACCCCTCGTGGTCCTGACTTCCTTTTAGTAAATTATTAAACACATAGAAAATTGTGCATAAATAATATCAAAACATCTGAAACAACTTTTAGCTAATATTTATAAGTCTTCATTCTGACAAACTACAGAATGAGGGGATATTTTGTTCGTGCTATAACAAACAAAGCTTGCCTGAAGATCAGAGAAGCAGAGAAGCCAGCCACTAGTTCTTACCTTACTGAATCCCCAGACCAAATTGATGAGCCTATCTCTAGGAATCTTCAGACTGAATGCAGTGAGCTTCTGTTTCCTCCCGCCTTATATTCCTTTCTCCACCCAGCCTTATACTATCCTGTCTCTACCTCCCTAGTGCTGGGATTAAAGACGTACAACTCCCAAATGCTAGTATTAAAGGTGTGAGCCACCACTGCCCTGGCTGTGTTTCTGTTTTAGACTAGAACAATCCTGTGTAGCCCAGGTCGCCTTGAACTCACAGAGATCCATTTGCCTCTTCCTCCAGAGCGCTGGGATCAAAGGTGTGTACACCACCGCCTGGCTTCTATGGCTAACTAGAAGGTAACTGTGCACTCTGATCTTCAGATAAGCTTTATTTGTCATAGCACAAACAAAATATTACCACAACACAATGTCCATTTCTTCCAAGTGTAGATGGGGAGGTTTGCTAATATGCTCCAGAATCACCGCTGCTGTTTGACTGTTAGTGGCAACAGTCTGGAGAAAACAATACTTTGAATAAAATGATTCAATCATTTTTCAAGAACTGCAGTTACACAGAATATGTCCTCAAATAAATAATTGGGGAGTATTAAAATAGTACTCCAAAAGTACTTTGAAATCAAGTAATATACTCATAATTGACCTACCTGTCGAATAAGATGGAAACTACAAATCCAAATAGAGTGGTCATTAGAACATCAGCACCACACAGAGAAAGTATACAACTTATTCGTATTTTATGTGTTTTGATTTCAATTTGAAAAGTAAAGCATAGAGTAAATAAGAAAGCTAGCAAAAGGGAAAGCTAAATCCAAAGGAGATATGAGAAATTATAGCATAATAGTAGAATGTGTTGGAACAGAAAATAAAAAGAAATAGGCAATGTATCAAAGGGAATTCTGGCTTATTTTTAAAAAAAATCAAAGACGATGATACTCTCATATTAATGCTTATGAAAACAAGAGAGGATAAAGTACACATTATCAATATCTGTGATAAAAAGAAGAGCATCACTGTATAGCCTAAATAGATCAGAAGATAAAATTAATATTATAAATAAATAATATCTTTCAAGTATCCCATGTCTTGCATAAATTTTGAGATAAAAAATGGAGATTGCAATGCAGTCTTCGCTAAGGAAAAAATTCACCCATGGATTATTTTAATACTAAATTATATCAAATTCATAAACATAAAAGGAAAATAACCAAAACTTTTGTGAGTTACTCTTCAGTTGCTGTGATAGAAGACCATAACCAAATGAGACTGTGGGAAGAAAGTTTATTTTTGTTTATGTTTCCAGAGAGACACCATAATGGTTGGGGGTGCTACAGAAGCAGGGATCCAGAGCAAAAAGCTGACAGATTACAACTTCAACCACAAACACCAAGTGTAGAGAGAAAACTGGATGGGGTGCAGTGCTATGAACTCTTAAGCCCAACACGGTGGGACTTTCTCCAGCAGCCCCACAAAGAGCTCCACCAACCAGAGACCAAGTATTCAAATATCGGAGTTTATAGGAGACAAATTTTCATTCAAAGTATCACAAATACTTTACACAACACTTTGTTATATAGAAGAGGAAGAAACAATTGCCAAACAATTTGTGAGACAATGGAAAATTGAATGAACTGACCTAACAAGTTTGAATCTCTGGGCCTACTTCAAAACATCTCAGCATATGAGAAGACTGTTGGGATTAACCCAAGTATACCATTTAGAAAAATTGAGAGCAAGACCAAATCTAAATGTACCAGTAATAAACTTCCTTTTCCCATTTTGTATTCAAATCAACATTATTTTGAAATTTGTCATCAGTGCTTCCAAGTGTCAGGAACTACTCCTACTCATTGGCTGCTAATAACAATAGTCTGGAGAAAATAATACTTTCTTTTTTTCTAACCCATTACCAGGCATACTGGAGACTGGAAAGATGAGACAACTTGTGAAAGTTCTGTCAGTCAGAGGGTGTGCTACATGTGATCTCTGCAGTCAGTGTCACATACCTGTCTCCGTACACGAGGGAAAAGTCATTAAAAGCGTGTTAATAGAAAACCTGTTTGCCCCATTTAAAGAGGCTTCCCTGTGACTAACAACGCTGGAATTTCTCAGCACTAGTGAATGCTTTCCTGGTTGTACCTACGACTTTCTCTCCAATGCAAGCACGTCTGGCAGTGACTCTCCTGATTTTAACATGTGTTACAAAGCAATTAGGATGAAAATTTCCTCTAGTCATCCATCTCATATTTTACTATAAACAACAAGAAGAAATCAGACTGTACTTCCAACTCTTTCCCTGGAAATTTCCTTAGCCAAACATCCAAATGAATGAACGATTTTCTTCATATAATGTAAGAATAAAAGTATTAATTTTCCTTTAGCTTTCAAAATGTTCTCCCTCATTGGGGAGAGCTTGGGGGAATGGGATAATTGAGATGGAGGAAGAGTGGATATGGGAGCAGGGAAGAAGTTATCCTAACTAAGGGAGTCATTTTAGGGTTGGCTAGAGTCTTGGCTCTAGAGGGGTTCCCAGGTGTCCGAGGGGATGTCCCCAACTAGGTCCTTGGGCAACAGAGGAGAGGGTGCCTGAACTGGCCTTATTCTATAACCACACTGATGAATATCTTGCATATCACCATAGAACCTTCATCAGGCGATGGATGGAGATAGAGGCAGAGACCCACATTGGAGCACTGGACTGAGCTCCCAAGGTCCAAATGAGGAGCAGAAGGAGGGAGAACATGAGCAAGGAAGTCAGGACCATGAGGGGTGCGTCCACCCACTGAGACAATGGGACTGATCTAATGGGAACTCACCAAAGCCAGCTGGACTGGGACTGGTGGAGTATGTGATCAAACTGGACTCTCTGAATGTGACTGACCTTGAGGGCCAACTGAGATGCCAAGGACAATGGCACTGAGTTTTTATTGTACTGCATGGACTGGCCTTGTGGGAGTCTAGTCTCTTTGGATGCTCACCTTCCTAGACCTGGAGGGAGCCGGGAGGACTTTGGACTTCCCACAGAGCAGGAAAACCTGACTGCTCTTAGGACTGGAGAGGGAGGAAGAGAGGGAGTGGGGGAAGTGGGAGGGTATTGGGAGGAGGTGGAAAATTTTTAATAAAAAAAATGTTCTCCCTGCCTGGGCTCTTCCTAATAGTAACTTTAATGTCTATATTTCTCTTCATAGTTTCCTTTAAATGATTTATAAGTTCTATGTGCCAACATGTTCTATAAGCACCAAGCTCCTCAATTCCTTTTGCACCTTCATTAACATACTTGTTACTATCACATTTCTACCAAGTCTGTACAACACAATCTGAACTTTTTCTATTCTGTATCTGCAATTTCATCTGTCCTCTGACCACAGTCCAGTTTAAAATTCACTTCCATAAACACATATGGTTTATTTTTGAGGCAGGGTTTCTCTGTGTTGCAATAACTGTCCTGGAACTCACCACGTAGACCAGGCTACAGGCTACCTAGAGATCTTGCTGTCTCTGGCTCACAAGTGCTGGGATTAAAAGGTGTGTGCCACCACTACTGGCCCCACTTCCATATTTTAAGTCATTCTATCAACTTCATCTCAGTCCAGGTACCAAAATTTGTATCAGTCAGGTTTCAACCAGAGAAATAGAGACTTCAGAAAACATATCACAAGTAAGTGACTTATTCTATTGTGGGAATTTGCTAGGAAATTCAAACTCTGTATGGCAGGCAGAATATAGCAGGATGAAATAGTGAAACCACATCTTCAGTCCTTAGAAAACTTCTTCTTCTGTCCCCTCCCTCTCGGTGTGCATGTATGTTTTCAAAACAGGGTCTCACTATGTAACTCTGGCTATCCTGGTACGCACTAGTCAAGGCTGGCCTTGAACTCTTCCTAACTCTGCCTCCCAAGTGCTGGGGTTAAAGGCATGTACCACAATGCCTGGCTATTCTTCATCTCAAAGTAGACTCACCTTTGCTTTTACAAACCTTTCACTGGCCCTATCAGACCCACCCAAATGATTTAGGATACACTCCCTATTTTAAGTTTAGTTTATTGAAACCTTAATTTCATTTGTATTTTCTCTTTACAATGTAAAGTAATATTCATAGGTTCTAGGAATCAGTACTGAACAGCTTTGAGGTCATCATTTTTTAAACTATTTCTCCAAATCATTCAACAAGCCATCAACATATCCATTACTAAAAATTGTTTGACAAAATAATGTTAATTCTATAATACATTTTGTTTCAAATTCCTTATCAGTCAGAGCAATGTCTGTTATGATTCATGGCTGCACAACCCTGGCAGGTCTCCTGGTAGGTGTCAGACTGAGGCAGGTGGGAGACAGACAGATACAACATTCAGAGAGAGCTTGGATATAGAGTTTATTTAGTAGGTGTTGGGAGGGGTATAAGGATAAGGAGTTAAGCAGGGAGGAAAAAGAAAGGGGGGACAGAGAAAGAGAAGAAAGGAGGGAGGAAGGAGAGGCAAAATCTGTCTTTTCAGAAGAAGGAACAGAGAAGAGGGGAGGGAGAGAAGATTTGAGATCGCCTTGCCTTAGCTGTAGGAAGGAAGAGATTGGGAGTGGGCGGGGCTTGTCTCTTAAAGGGACAGGGTACCCAGGTGACAGGGCAGGCCAGAAGATTTATTATTCCAACATTGTCATCCAGGTGACATGGTAGGCCAGAAGATTTATTCCAACATTGTCATCATCCAAATCAAGTAGATATTGGCAATGTTATACCACCAGGAGGTAACCTGAGCCCAGAATTTGGGGTTTACATCAAGATATCCTCACTATAAGTGATAACAGCAAGAAATACATCACTGTTTCTGGAATCTATCGATTTTACAGAAACTTTCTCACCACAGACCATCTGGGAGCAGCATGCCAAGGGCTCCCATCAACTAAAGATAACAGGGAGGCTTTTATTCTTTTCTGTATTAATTTAGACAAGAAAGAAGAGGCATGGATACATTTTTCATGAAATGATATTTACAGTGAACATTAAAAAACTTGAAATTACCATGTTACTTCCTGTTGGAAAAAAGAAAACATAAACGGGATCTGGAAGAAACTTGGTATTAATGAATATGAACTCCTTCCAAAGATAACACAAAGGAGGCTCTGAACTCTTGGCAACACAAAAAACAAACACGAAAACCTATGGGCTTCCAATTTTAAAATGAAGTATGATTTAAAAGAAATCATATTTTCTTCTGTGGTGTCACACACTCAGGAATGTATTTTTTTATTTTTTGAGACTTAATATGCCATGTTCATCATACAGCCCTGGCTGAGCTTGAATTCTCTATGTAGTAAATGACCTTGAATTCCTGATAGCCTGCTGTACCTCCAAAGGCTGGAATTACAGGGTGATCCAACCTAGGGCCTCCAACAAACTGCACAAGCACTCTCCAAACTAATCTGTTCTCTTAGGCCAGGAAATGTACTTTTAAAATTAGACTTGTGTTCATTAGAAGAGATTCACATCCTTTGGGAGAGAGTATGGCAAATTCAATCAGGAACATGAAGTGCCCTGATAGAAAATGCTCAGTAACAACAGAACTGGAAAAATACTTACACAGTGAACGCTAGAAAACAAATGGTAACATTAGTTAAACTAGCAGAGAAATGAAAACACAAACACAATTAAACATTGCTACCAAATTTGAAAAGAAAATGCAAAATCAAAAGAGAATTAGTTACACAGCGAGTGAAACGTGAAGTTTCACATGCCTAAAATACTCGGGAAGGGTGGATTATCTCCTAATTGCCCATCAGAGTTTTGGTCTAGAATATTGGTAAACACCGGCTTCATGAATCTGAACTCATTACTATGAGAGTCTCCGGTCAGACAAACCTCATACTGGTAGCTCTGGGACAGGGTCCCCGCACCGCTGACATCTACCAGGTGGCCAGGAAAGTGTCCTTCAGGCATAGAGCAGCCACCCAGAGAGGTCGCCCTGGCCCTCCTGCACAGCCTCACCCCCACGAACAGCAACACAGACAAGAGGAAGAGCGAAGACACAGATGCCAAGGCAATGACCAGGTACAGCGTGAGCAGGTCTTCATTGTAGCCTGTGACGTCGCGAGCCTCCTCAGGCAGAGGCAGGTAGGGTTGAGAGAAGCCATCCACCAGCAGCACATGCAGATTGACACTGGCAGAGCGCTGAGGATCGCCATTGTCCTTGACCAGCAGCAGCAGCCTGTGCTTGGGTGCATCGCGCTCACTCAGCAGCCTGGAGGTGCGCACCTCGCCATTGTGAGCCCACACGTTGAACAGCCCTGGCTCCGTGGCCTTCAGCAGCTGGAACGACAGCCAGGCGTTCTGTCCAGAGTCTCTGTCCACCGCCACGACCTTCGTGACCAGGTAGCCAGGTTCCGCCGCCCTGGGCAGCAGCTCTGTGAAGGGCGCAGAGGCGTTCTGCAGCGGGTAGAGCACGAAGGGCGCATTGTCGTTGGCGTCCAGCACCTGCACGCGCACCAGCGCTTGGCTGCTGAGCGCGGGCGAGCCTTGGTCTTTGGCACCCACGCGGAACTCGAAGCTCTGCAGGGACTCGTAGTCCAGCGCCCTGAGGGCGAACACCTGTCCGTTATCGGCATTGATGGAGATGAGCGAGGAGAGGGGCAGCTGCGGGTCGTGGGTGGGCAGCATTGAGTAGGTGATGTGGGCATTGGAGCCTGAGTCTGAGTCTGTGGCGCTGATGGTGCCTATGTGCAGGGCGGGGCTGTTGTTCTCTTGGACAAACAGTGTGTAGGAGCTTTGAGTGAAGGCGGGGGCGTTGTCGTTGACGTCAGAGACCTGCACTGTTATGGTGTGCTGGGTTGAGAGCCTGGGTGTGCCCAGGTCGGTGACTGTGATGGTGATGTTGTACTCAGCTCTGCTCTCTCTGTCTAACCCGCTCTCTGTCATCAGTCTATAGAAGTTTTCAACAGAAGGTTCCAGTACAAAAGGAATACCATCTTGGATGGAACAAATTGTCTTTCCATTTTCCCCAGAGTCTCGGTCCCGAATTCGAAATAGAGCCACTTCTGTCTCTGGTGAGTTTTCTGGGATGGGGCTGGTGAGCGACGAAACAGTTAGTTCTGGGTAATTATCATTGACATCCATCACCTGAATAGAAACAGAACATTTCCCAGAAAGCCCTCCGCCATCAGATGCCTCTATGTCTATTTCATATGAAGATGCTGTCTCGAAGTCCAGTGTTTTAATTAGTCGCACTTCTCCTGACAGGGCGTCTAGCTCAAAAGTTTTACTCATCTCCTGAGAACGATGAAAAAACGAATACGATACTTCTCCGTTTGTCCCAGTATCTAAATCCTTGGCTGAGACCTTAGCAACCAGGGAACCCACGGGGCTGCTCTCTAGGATCTGCACCTGATAGAGCGCCTGTGCAAACTTAGGAGCATTGTCATTGACATCCAAGACAATAATCCGGATTTGTGAGGTGCCAGTCCTGGGCGGAGACCCTCCATCCAGCGCAGTCAGAGTTAATCTGAACTCTGCCTGCTCCTCGCGGTCAAGCTCTTTGTCCAGCACCAGCTCTGGGTATTTCCTCCCATCACCTCGGTCTCGGGTGGAAACATGGAAATGGGAATTGGTACTGAGGCTATAGTTCTGAATGCTGTTGTTGCCCACATCCAAATCCTGAGCGCTTTTAAGTAGAAACACAGAACCAACAGAGCTAGCCTCCACGATTTTCACCGTCATTTCTCTCTCAGGAAACTTGGGAGAATGATCATTTATGTCTCCCACTTGTAGCGCAGCTCGAAATATTTCCAGTGGTTTTTTCAGTAACACTTGGAAATGTGTGACACAGGGCTCAGTGGGGCCGCACAGTTCCTCCCGGTCCAAATTTTCATTTAATATTAGCTTCCCAGTCTGTAGATCAAGCTGTAAGCGGGACTCGTTATCCTCTGAGACCACCTGGGCTCCTCTAGCAGCCAGCTCCGCAACTCCCAGCCCTAGGTCCTTGAGTAGATCAGCTAAAAACGTGCCCCTGGGTGTTTCCTCCAAAACAAAGTAATGGCGGGGCTCCCAGCCTGCCCCAACCACTCCCAATAAGAGAAAGATCAACAGAACTTGCCTTTGTTTGTGCTCCTTTCCCATCTTCATCTTTGCTTCGGCACCCAGGGTGCAAGGGCGCCCAGACAGCAGTCGATCTGTCAGTTTATAGTCTGTTCCGAAGTGTAGGTCGGCAGCATTCTCTGGAGACTTAATGGTTTGAGCTCTGTCTAAGGTCTTTTTTTAGCCAGAGAGAGACCTGAAGAAGCATTTCCCCCTCTTCCGCGGTCATTCTTTTTTAAACCTTAGCCTGCAGCGCCACCATGCGTTGTTTTTGCTTCTCAACAAATCGCTACATGGTTCCATTCTTTTTATGTAGTCTATTTCAGTTGTCAGAAGTTAGAAAATATATTCAATCACGAAATTAATGTTATTTTGATTGTTCAGTCCTTCACTAAGCAAAAGGAATTCTTGTTATTAATGTGTCAGATTCTGAAAAATACACGAGTAAACAACCCAGATATACTGCCTCCCTACTAGAAACCCTGTAACTTATGCTGGGACACTCTAGGGGAAACTAAGAATGAAAGAAGACATAGAACTGATTGATCAGTCATCTTGTAAAACTAGTAACATATAGACATGCAATTTCAAATTCAGTATAAAGTGGGTTCAATACTTCGGGGCTTCTTTGTAAGTGTATGTCTTCCAGGTAACACGATTGTGGTTCACATTGGTTGATTTTTCATAAAGGAAAAAAAATCTACATGTTAGATCCAGTTTATGATACACTTTCTACACATTTCCAGGAACTTAAAATTTTATAAAACTTTTCGCCTAGGGGAAAACTAAATGAAAGCAGTTCTTACCCCATTCTTTCTCTCTGGTGTTTTTCATCACAGGTACTGTAAATGAATATGTTTGAATATTTCTTTCGGGTACCCTGTAAGAACTTCAGCATTGTTTGCTTCACTGCTGCATCCCAACATCTAAAATAATTCTTGTTACAGAGAAGATGTTTAAATCATCATGGAATAAAGCACACAATTGTGTGGATTTTTCTCCCATTGTAGATGCTTCTTACTTTGTTGAGAACCTAACTCATTTTATAAAAAGCTGAATGAACAAGACAACATCTTCCTACTCTATATCCTTTCAGTAGTCACTTGAATAACACAGCGTGTCTAAACCATCTTTCTCTTAAAGGAAAAACATCGTGGTTTTCCCTAACTAAAGAGAGTCTTTACTGGCTCTGATCTCAAGAACTTGCCTCAGTTTCCTGAGATTACCACCACTTCTGACTTCAAAATTACCCATTTTGACAAAGACTTCACATTCCCTTTTCATGTTTCTGTAATAGTTTACCAAGCTTTTGGATGTGTTATAGTAGCATGCACAATTCAAAGAAAATACAAATTTAATAGACAAGAATTTCTCAGTTGGATTAGAAAAGTCCATTAAAAGAGCACATCTTAGTTTTCTGTCCCCAGCCCCATTGGGGATTACTGACAAGAATGTCTTTCACAGGACCACTTGTCTGTTTCCTTTTTTTCCTCTCTCAGAGGTGTGGCTTCTGGTATGTCCCCAAAAGATGACATCACTTTCTTGCTTCATTCCTAACAGAAAGACTAGCACGCATTTGGTTTCTAAAGTGATTATAAAAGTAAACAGGACCAGACTGGCTCAGTTTAGGTTAGCAATGCCCATCACTCTGTCCAACTGTCTGAAACATAGAGGAACCTCAGTTGTACAAAACAAATCCAGCTTTGGCCCTATACCTATGCTGAAGAGAGATATTTTCAGAAAACGTGAGGTGGGCTAGCCAGATGTCACGGGAGGGATCTGGCACTTAACAAGTCTTGAGATATCTAAAAACATTTTAACAATATTTATATGTATTACATATTGGATGTTCATATGAAGACAATAAAAGCCTTGATACTTCAGAGATTTTGTCTTTCCCAATTAATACTGTTGTACAACAAAATCATGCATGTTCAGATACTCTATTTGAGATAGGAAAGCATAATGTTGGGCAGAAAATACACTGATAATTCATGACATCTTTATCGCATTTCAAAAGTTCGAGAATGTTTCTGGACAACAGTCAATAAAATGAAAGTGAGCATTTTCAAATCAATAATGATTCATGTTGACAATCTGACAAGTTGAAGAAACACTGACTCAGGAATGAACAAAGTTCTCTGTCTTTACCAAAAGTGATTTTGTAAAACAGACTAACCTGTAACAGTATGCAAGGAGCTAGAAATTCCTTATGAAGATAAAACAGTGGGAAACAAGAATGTTTAGAAAGAGTGAACGCTCATCCGAAACCATCTGCAATGGATTCTTAATTGTATCCAAAACCATTCACAGAAGTAGAGTTCTCTTCCATGAAATTCACAACCTCATGGTTGGGAGACACAGATTTTAGGAATTGAAAATCTTTGGTATCTGACACTCCAGTCAGACACACCTCATACTGGTAGCTCTGGGACAAGGTACCCGCTCCGCTCACGTCCACCAGGTGTCTAGGAAAGTGTCTCTCAGGCACAGAGCAACCACCCAGAGAAGCCGCCCGGGCCCTCCTGCACAGCCTCATTCCAATGAACAGCAGCACAGACAAAAGGAAAAGCGAAGACACAGACGCCAAGGCAATAACCAGGTAGAGCGTAAGCAAGTCGTCATCGTTCTGCGTGGAGTCGAGCGCCACCTCAGGCAGAGGCAGGTAGGGCTGAGAGAAGCTATCCACCAGCAGCACAAGCAGAGTGACACTGGCAGACCTTGGAGGATCGCCATTGTCCTTGACCAGCAGCAGCAGCCTGTGCTTGGGCGCATCGCGCTCACTCAGCAGCCTGGAGGTGCGCACCTCGCCATTGTGAGCCCACACGCTGAACAGCCCTGGCTCCGTGGCCTTGAGCAGCTGGAACGACAGCCAGGCGTTCTGTCCAGAGTCTCTGTCCACTGCCGCCACCTTGGTGACCAGGTAGCCAGACTCTGCCGCCCTGGGCAGCAGTTCTGTGAAGGGCGCAGAGGCGTTCTGCAGCGGGTAGAGCACAAAGGGTGCATTGTCGTTGGTGTCCAACACCTACCTGCACGCGCACCAGTGCCTGGCTACTGAGTGCGGGCGAGCCTTGGTCTGTGGCCCCCACGCAGAACTCGAAGGTCTGCAGGGTCTCGTAGTCCAGCGCCCTGAGTGTGAACAGCTGTCCGCTGTTGGCATTGATGGAGATGAGTGAGGAGAGGTCCAGCTGCGGGTCTTGGGTGGGCAGCAGCGAGTAGGTGATGTGGGCATTGGAGCCTGAGTCTGAGTCTGTGGCGCTGATGGTGCCTATGTGCAGGGCGGGGCTGTTGTTCTCGTGGACAAACAGGGTGTAGGAGCTTTGATTGAAGGAGGGGGAGTTGTCGTTGACATCAGACACCTGCACTGTTATGGTGTGCTGGGTTGTGAGCCTGGGTGTGCCCATGTCAGTGACTGTGATGGTGACGTTGTACTCAGCTCTGCTCTCTCTGTCCAGTGTATTTTCTGTTACTAGAGTGTAGAAATTTTTGAAAGTAGGTTTCAAGAGAAAAGGAAGATTGTCTTGAATTGAGCACAACATTCGGCCATTGTCTTCCGAGTCTTGGTCTCTCACACTGAAAACAGCGACCACCATTTCTGACAGGCAGTTTTCGGGAATGGGGCTCATAAGAGACGTAAAGACTATTTCTGGCGGGTTGTCATTCACGTCTATAACTTGAACAATAATGACTGATTTTCCAGAGAGACTCCCACCGTCAACAGCTTGAACATTTATTGTATAAGACTGAATTACCTCAAAATCTAGGGGTGCTTTCAAATGGACTTCACCAGAAACTGGATGAATTTTGAATGTTTTCCATACATCTTTAGAGACATGAGAAAATGAATAAGATATTTCTCCATTTACCCCTGTGTCCAAATCTGTAGCCGACACCTTGGTTACCAGTGAGTCCACAGGGCTGTTCTCTGGTACTTGAACCTCATACAGCATTCTTTCAAACTCAGGGGCATTGTCATTAACATCTACAACCACAACTTGAATCAGTGCCGTCGCTGACCTGGGCAGGGACCCACCATCCAGGGCTGTTAGTATTAAACTAATTGAAGGCTCCTTTTCTCTGTCCAGAGAGCCATCCAGTACCAACTCTGGGTATTTTCTTCCCTTACCACTGTCTTTTAACGTAAGGTAGAAATAGGGGTTGGGGCTTATTGTATAGTTTTGGACACCATTCATTCCTACATCTAAGTCCTGAGCACTAGCCATTTGGAATGAGCTTCCTGGACTAGCCCCTTCTGAAATATTTAGAAATATGAGTTTCTCTAGGAACATGGGAGTATGGTCATTTATGTCTTCAACCAAGAGCTCAGCCTGAAAAAATTGCAAAGGATTTTCCACTAACACCTGGAAATGCAATATACAGGGTTCACTGGTACCACAGAGTGCCTCCCTGTCCAGTTTTTTATTCAAGAGCAAGTTTCCGGTCTCAGGTTCTAACCACAAATAAGGCTGATAATCATCAAATATAACTCTGGCTCCCCGTGCAGCCAGGTCTCCCACACCCATATCTTTAATTATATTGGCTATAGAGGAGCCAGTCTCCATTTCTTCTGCCACAGAATAGCTCCAGGTCTCGGAAAGAGCCAAAGACCCTTCCAGGAAAATAAAATAAAGCAGCACTTGCCTTATATGCTGAACAGCTCTCCTCACTCCTGGCTCCATCATTGCTTAGACAAGATGCTTTTCTGCTGTTCTCTTTCCGGTCAGTCTCTGGTAGCTCAGAGGGTGGTTTTGCTCATCTAGACCTTTGGGAATTTGTAGATGTGCAGTCCTTTCAGGACGGTCTTGTCAGTGCTCCACCCTTTCAGAAAGCCGGCTGCTGTTTCATCTGATGCTTTCACTTCCGCTGGTCAAGGGAAAACTGAGCTGCAGTTAGGAAACGGTCTCCCATCTTATCCTGCAGCGCCACCATGTGACTATGTCAGGAGTTGACAAAGCCGAATAGGTTTGAGACAATAAACTATTTTATTGAATGTGTTGGTTAACGAAACTAAATTATATGTTCTTCTTTATTCCCATCTCCATTTCTGAGTTGGAGCTCTTGTGAGTAACACAATAAATTACTCTCCAATAGAACTGTGCTGGTGAAATGGTTTAAAAATAGAATCCTTGTTTCTAACAGTTCCTGGTCTCTCCTTGAAGACAACAATAAAACGAAAGATAGTTCAAAGGGCTCCCATGTCAATGACTTTACAAAGATGAGCAAGAGATTCTTAGGAAAATTGAAAATGGCAACCTAGAGATCTCTCCTAGTCATTATTAGATGCTCTTAGAAAAGGCTGGAAAGGTGTGTTTATGCACTTGAAATTGAGTCTAGTATGTGCAAATGGTTGTTTGGGGAAGTTGGATACTTTGGGTTAGGTAAATGGTACTGTTTCCATAGGAATTCTCACAGGAGACCCGTCTGACTGCAGTAGAAAATACACACTCAGTATAGAATAGAGTATGATGTGTCCAGATTCTGACATAAAAAACTGTGAAGCAGGACTTCGCTAATTTGCACATTCAGGGCTTCCAAAGGCATGGCTCCAAGTGTTTTATTTATCTATTCCATGATTTTCTCAGTGATTTTATTAAGTACATACTTGAGATAGTAATGTGGTAAGTATGAGGGAGTGAATGATAATCAGGAAGAAGCTATTTCAGCTATGAAAAGGGGAGAAAGAAAGAAATGAACACTTCACATGAAGCATAATGGCTGTCTTGATGAGGAAGGCTCATGCTAATATAAGATCATAGAAGAGAATCAACTAACCAAAGTTTGGAGGTGGATAAAAGGCTTTCCTGGAGAAAGTGTATTCTAAACTGATACATGAGAAATAAGTGGAAGAAATCTAAACAAAAATTCCATTTGGCTGGGCTGGAGGCCTAGCTCAGTGGTAAGAAAGCACATGCGTATCCCTGGTCTTCAGGAAGGTAAAAACGTGACATTACAAATCTAAAATGAAAGGCAGGTTCCAAAAGAGCTGAAATAAGATCATGGCAATGGCTCATAACAGGAGAAGTTTGGTAAAAGCTGAAATTGGAAAAGCAAGCAAAGAATTTATAAGGCACGTCAGTGGAAATGCAAGAACGTCGAAGTTTTCTGAACAGAAGAGTAATATAATCCAGGTTTTATTTTTTAAAAGATAAACATATTTCAGAGTTGAGAATAAACAAGGAAGAAATTATGTATTTAAAAACTAAATAAAAAAATAAAAAGAAGAGAAAAAACTGGACACAGGTAAGAGCTTGTTGCAATAATAGAGGTAGGTGATGATGGTGGCATCAACTGAAAATGCAGTAATGCATTTGTACCCACACTATGTGATAATACAGGATGAAGTGATAGATCAGTCATACGAGAGTGTTATAGTGAGGAAATATTACTTCATTTACAAGATTTAAGTATCATATGATATTAGTGCTGTTAACTGGTGGTGTAAACAGAAAGAAGATATGGAAGAGGGATATGCATGGAAGGGGAACAAATTTCAGTTTAGGGGAAGGGAAAATTTTAGCTTAAAACCCATGTAGGACATTAAAAATTTTCAAGATTTATCTCTAGAACATGAATTGACTTTTTGGAGTCCTTTCCATATGGAGGGATTCCTTCCTACTCCTAGATAACATTGACCCTGCCTCAATGTGATATGACAGACTTTGTTGACTCCCCATGGAGGCCTTACCCATTCTGAGGAGTGTTTGGGGTTGAGGTGGGGAGAAGGTGGTGGGAACAGGAGGGGAGGGAGAACAGGGATTGGTATGTAAAATAAAAAAGGTTTTTTTTTTAAAAAAAAATTTTAAAATGTGAGTTGGAAAAAAAGCAAGAAACAACAACAACAAAGTTTAAGGTGAGTCGGGCAGTGATGGGACACCTTTAATCCCAGCACTCGGGAGGCAGAGGCAGGCGGGTCTCTGAGTTTGAGGCCATGGTCTACAGAGCAAGTCCCAGGACAGGCTCTAAAAAGCTACAGAGAAACCCTGTCTTGAAAAAAAAACTTTAAGGTTAACACAGAACACCCCTATAGCCACACACATGATCTTCCACCATATAAATGAAACTGAGGAAAGAATTGAGCTTCGATGATGAATTTGGGGTTTATTGACATAATTGGTGTTTGAAACCAAGAAAATAATAAAACACAGCTTAAGGATGCTGTGTTTGGGGGATGTAGTTCAGTGGTACAGTGCTTCCTTTGCACACACAAAGGCCTTTTATCTGTCCTTGCATTCACTTCTGGAGAGTCCTGTTTGGGGGGCAAGCAAGAGAGGAGAGACTATGCAGTCATAGGAGACTACCACTTCTAGAAAATACTTGTGGTCCGATGTTGATATTCTAGAGTAGAAATGACTGTGGAATCAGGCCTCTATGATACACAGTTCAGAAGCCAAGGCCTGGGAATCATCAGTTTGAACCCGGTCTGGGCCACACTGTGAGACTTTATCAGGAGAGGAGGAGAGAAGGAATGTGGCTAGAGGCTAGAAACAAAGACACACCAAACTCCTAAACCACATCTGTGGCAAGGTTTGGGTCCATAAAGATAAAATCTATTTATACTGCTTCTTCCCTGTAACCTTTATTAATTAAAACTAAAATGATGTCAAGTTTGTTCAATCTTCTCCTTTGATGACTCTATAAAAAAAAACAGGATAGAATGGCTTGCTAACTTCTGTCAGCACATTGAAGGTTTCTTATTTTACATTGCTTCTACTGAGAAACACAGATCAGACTGGACAGTGTAATCATCATGTATTGAATTTAAATTGCTATTTCTTGCAGTTTTTTGGTTTTCTGAAATCCCACTATGATGTTTATATAGACACAAACATCTCTGTAATGTTTCCTTTTAGATTTACAGCGATCGCTTAGATTTGTTTGCTGATATTTCATTAATTCTAGAAATCCCCCAGTCTTTATTTCTTCAGATTCTGTTCTGGTTAAAATTTGTTCATCTCTCTTGCTGGGCAGTGGTGGTGCAAACCTTTAACCCCTGTACTCAGGAACCTGAGTTCAAGGCTAGCCTGGTCTGTAGAACAAGTTCCAGGATGGCCAGGTCTTCACAGAGAAACTCTGTCCTAAAAAACTAAGAGGGGGGGGAGGGAGAGAGAGAGACAGAGACAGAGACAGAGACAGCCAGACACACACACACACACACACACACACACACACACACACACAGAGAGGGAGAGAGAGAGAGAGAGAGAGAGAGAGAGAGAGAGAGAGAGAGAGAGAAGAAAAAGAAAACTTCATCTCTCCCTTTGTATGTCGGTTGAAATTTTTACTCTGTCCCATGTTTGGTTTTTCTTTTTTTGTTGAAATTCTTAAAATGTGAAACCAAGGCTGACCTCAAACTTGTGCCCCTCCTACCTCTGCCTCCTTAGATAACCCTACCAGCGTGTACCACCACAGCTGGTCTGCCTGCCTGTGTTTTTAATCATCTCCTCTTGTATTTTCATTGTATTACCTTTTTGAGTTACATAATGTATGATTGTATTCGAATATCTTTTTTTGTGCCTAAATATTTTGCTGTAATTTTATTGTCTTATTCTGTTTCAAAAATGTGTTTTACACACAGAAGCTTAAGTTTGTTCTTATCAAATATGTCATATTAGTGTTGGCATGTCTGTCTGCATGTGGATATGTGCACATGTGAGTGCAGGGGCTGGCAGAGGTCAGAAGAGGGAGTCAGTTTCTCAGGAGCTAGAGTTACAGTTGAGCAGCCAGAGTTGGGTGGTGGGGATGGAATTCCTATGCTAATGCCTGAGTCAACCTCTCTAGCCCCCATCTGTCATATTTTACAGATTTTTTGTTACCTGTACATTTTCATGTTTAACTTCTATTTCAATTAACATGCTTATTGTATTGTGGATTGCCTGATAATGATAGTAATTTTACATTCTTTTAAGTTATTTTAGCATTGTTTTGTTTCCTGCTGGCTCTCATTCTTGGCTTCATGTTTCCTAGGGTATGAAGAGTATTAAAAATACCAAGCAATAGGGTGAGTAATCTACGCTTAGGGAATAATTTATTTTATACAAACCTGTATTTGATTTTATCGATATCTAAGATTACTGCTACAGTAATAGCTAATTAAACTTTAAGGCTAAAAAGTCAAGTTCAAGGCGAAAATTCCACACAAGAGCTGGTGCATTTCCAGTTTGCTCTTATCTCACAGAGACAGACATACATGCAGGCAAAACACCAATTCACACAAAATAAAAAATTAATTACATTAAAAATATTTAATTCCCAGGAAGTTTTTTTCTTTAATTTATTTATTGGGTATACAGTGTTCTGCCTGCATGTATGCCTGCAGGTCAGAAGAGGGCACCGGATCTTATTACAAATGGTTGTGAGCCACCATGTGGTTCCTGGGAACTGAACCCAGGACCTCTGAGCCATCTCTCCAGTCCTCCTACGAAGTTTTTATACTGTTTTCCTCTGATGAAAGACTATTTACTTAGAATAAGATTATGAATTTATTATCTGCTTTAGCAATAAATGATAAAGAGTAGCATGAATTTTAACCAAGCAGGCGTGTGTTTAAAAACAAGCAACAGCAGTATCAAGACCCAGAATATTTTGAGGATTAGAAGGAACGATTAGAAAATAGATAAAGAAAAATTACTCAAACAATCAGTATTTAACGCAGGGCACATGAACAGGAATCAGTTCGTGAAAACATGAGACCACAAAGTCCTCCACGGCTGGATATGGAGGGGCAGCATTAAAAAAATCTTTTACGATGAAATAATCTAACAAAGAATACTAAGAATCCAATATAATTTCTACCCAGATGCAGCAGCATTTAATATGCCTGCTTGCTGGATTTTAATAGTATATTGGAACAACTCCCTTATGTGGTGGCATTTGCCCCTTTTTAGCTCCCGTCTCCCCTTCCTCCCTCGCTTTTTTTCTTTTTTGTAGATCCACCCAGAACTACCTGCCTTGGACCCCACCAGGTACAGTAACCACCAGCTCAACACATTCACTCTCAATACTTTAGTCAGCATTTCCATTTTTGTGTCTTGCAATGTCTCACAAACAGTAGAACCATTAGCATAAAACTCCGACAAGATAAACAAAAACTGCAGATTGTTTCTTTATGTCCTAAACCCCATAGCGATTTTTAAAGCAACTGTGAGAGACACATGTGAAATGAAAACGCATGCAACATCAGTAAAACCCTAAAATCCATTGCAGATTAAGAAAAAGAATCACCGGCAATTTGACAATGAAGGTAAAATATTCAGAGTTTAAAGGAGATTTTATTGGATATTAAATCCAAGACTATTCCGAAAATTCTCCTTTTCCTGCATATTAGAACCAGCATCGTGGAGTTGAAGACTGGGGATGGCTGGCTTCAGGAATTTAAACTCATTTGTCCCAGTACCTCCCGTCAGACACACCTCATACTGATAGCTCTGAGACAGAGTCCCCGTACCGCTGATGTCAACCAGGTGGCCAGAAAAGTGTCCCTCAGGCACAGAGTAGTCACCCAGAGTGGACGCCCTGGCCCTCCTGCACAGCCTCACCCCCACGAACAGAAGCACAGACAAGAGAAAGAGCGAAGACACAGATGCCAAGGCAATGACTAGGTACAGCGTGAGCGCATCCTCGTCCTGGGTGGAGTCGCGCGCCACCTCAGGCAGAGGCAGGTAGGGCTGAGAGAAGCCATCCACCACCAACACATGCAGAGTGACACTGGCAGACCTTGGAGGATCGCCATTGTCCTTGACCAGCAGCAGCAGCCTGTGCTTGGGCGCATCGCGCTCACTCAGCAGTCTGGAGGTGCGCACCTCGCCATTGTGAGCCCACACGCTGAACAGCCCTGGTTCCGTGACCTTGAGTAGCTGGAACGATAGCCAGGCATTCTGGCCAGAGTCACTGTCTATGGCCACTACTTTGGTGACCAGATAACCAGGTTCCGCCGCCCTGGGCAGCAGCTCTGTGAAGGGCGCAGAGGCGTTCTGCAGTGGGTAGAGCACGAAGGGCGCATTGTCGTTGGCGTCTAGCACGTGGACGTGCACCAGCGCCTGGCTGCTGAGCGCAGGCGAGCCTTGGTCTGTGGCACTCACTTGGAACTCGAAGGTCTTCAGAACCTCATAGTCCAGCGCTCTGAGTGCGAACAGCTGCCCATTGTCGGCATTGATGGAGATGAGAGAGGAGAGATCCAGCTGCGGGTCGTGGGTTGGCAGCAGCGAGTAGGTGATGTGAGCATTGGAGCCTGAGTCTGAGTCTGTGGCACTGATGGTGCCTATGTGCAGGGCGGGGCTGTTGTTTTCTTGGACAAACAGGGTGTAGGAGGTTTGTGTGAAGGCGGGGGCATTGTCGTTGACGTCAGAGACCAGCACTGTTATGATGTGCTGGGTTGTGAGCCTGGGTGTGCCCATGTCGCTGACTGTGATGGTGATGTTGTACTCAGCTCTGCTCTCTCTGTCCAGTGCTTTTTCAGAAAGGAGAGTGAAAAAGTTCTTGAAGGTGGGTTTCAGGATAAATGGAAGGTCGTCCTGAATAGAGCAAAGGATCCTTCCATTGTCCCCAGAATCTTGATCTCGGACACTGAAAAGAGCGACCAGGGTCTCTGAAGCATTCTCTGGAACTGTCTTTGTAATCGATGATATGATCACTTCTGGTGCATTGTCGTTTATATCCAATACTTTAACTAAAAGAGTGCATTTTGCTGAAAGACCTCCACCATCTGTTGCTTGGATATTTACAGAGTAGGACTGTATTACTTCAAAATCCAGTAATGATCTCAAGTTGACTTCCCCAGATGTTGGGTTGATTTTAAAGGTTTTTCTAATACCTTCTGAAGCATGCAAAAATGAATATGATATTTTCCCATAATTTCCTATATCTAAATCTGTAGCAGTGATAGCAATAATACTCGAACCGACAGGCGTGTTCTCTGGAACTTGCACCTCATAGAAACTCTGAGCAAACTCAGGAGCGTTGTCATTGATATCCATAACATTTATGAGAACCGATGTTGTACCAGACCTGGGTGGAGACCCACCATCCAGGGCTGTAAGTGTCAATCTCAGCTCAGATTCCTCCTCATGATCTAAAGCTCTGTCTAGAACCAGCTCCGGATATATCTTTCCATCACCACTGTCGTGAATTTTAACATAGAAATGAGAATTGGGACTAATGGTGTAGTCCTGGAGACCGTTGCTTCCTATGTCCAGATCTTGTGCGTTCTCAATTAAGAACGTGGCTCCGATCGTTGCACTTTCTGATATTTTAATAGATATTTCCTTGTCCAGGAATGTGGGGGAGTGATCATTTATATCTCTGACATGCAGCTCTGCTCGATAAAACTGTAAAGGGTTTTCCAGTACCACCTGAAAAGGCAGCACACAGGGCTGGGAGGAGCCACACAGCTCTTCCCGGTCCAGCCTCCCACTCAGGAGCATATCTCCCGTCAGCAAATTAAGGTGTAATCGCTTTTTATTATCATCTGACACTATTCTGGCCTCCCTGGAGGACAGCTCCGCTACTCCCAGCCCCAGATCCTTTGCCAGATTAGTCACAAAAGAGCCAATTTCTGTTTCCTCTGCTACAGAATAGTGCAAAGACTCAGTACTTGCCCTACACAATCCCAGCAAAACAAAGAAAACCAAGACTTGCCTTTCCTGCAGAATCATCATCCTTCTGGCTCCCATAGTTCCTTCAGGCAATCTCTTTTGTTGCAAATATTGAATTTGGTCCCAATTTTGATAGAGGAATTTCTGATTTTTCTATTGAAAATCCCTTAACAGCTTTGTCCGTAAAGCTCCTGTAATACCTCCCTTCTCAACGGATTGGCTGTTCTCTGGTCTTCTGGATAGTGGAGCCCACAGGGCTGGCTATGCACTGTTTCATCTTATCCTATAGCGCCACCATATGTCTCTGTGAATTTTTTCATTTAGTATTTATCTCCTAAAATTTTGTGAATATATCTATGTAGATTATTTAAAAGCAAATTTCACATATACTATGTTTACCTTTAAATATTCGTTAACTATTTCTAATTAGCAAGGCCTTTAAAAACATAATTACAATATCATTATTATAATTGATCTATTTAGATATAATTTTTGATTATAACTTATAACTCAGTCTGTTTGGCCTCTTCCAGTTTCCTACAAAATGTCTCTTGTTGTTGGATTGCCTGGATTATAATTGAAACAAAGTCCATAGTTCCCATAAAATCATTAGTGTTTAGAATTTTCAACTCAAAAAGATCCACTAAAGTGTCCCAAATAAATAAATAATATTTATTTCAAGACAATCCTTTAGTGGTTACAAATATTTGCCTTCTCTCTGGTAAATGTTTGTTGGTGCGAGTTCATAATACAATTGGTAACACTATTGCCTTTTACACACACACACACACACACACACACACACCATAGACACACTTATTAATCTGGAAAAATACAGAGCTTTTGTATTTTAACAAACTACTTTTGTTAGTAGTTAACTTGGTTTAAGTCATAGGAGTATTAGGTGTCTTAATTTTACACTTAAAAATAGTAGGGTGTAGTGGTGCATGCCATTAATCCCAGTACTCACGAGGCAGGGTCAGAGAGATCTGTAAGAGTTTGAGGTTAGTCTGGTCTACATCGTGAGCTCCATGCCGGGAAAGGCTATGTAGGGAGACACTGTCTGAAAACACACACATACACACAAAACACGCGCACACACACATATACATACACATGTGAAGATATAATGCAAATAAGATGGTCTTATTTTGTCGAACTTGAATTCTAGAAAAATTGATAAGCTAATAATTAAGATATAACAACTCATAGGTAAAGAATAGTGGAAACATCTAGAAAAGACAAGTAACTATGACCTAGGAGATGGATACTATTTAGGAACATAGATTCTGGAACCAATATGTCAACATTAGAATCCTGGTACTGTCACTTACCACTTATAGACCTGTACAAACTATTACCTTTGATTCCCTACCTATTAAATATAGGATGCTGATAACTTTACCTCCTAGGATCATTACCATAGAAACTAATGAGTTGGCATTTTAAAGAAACCACAAATAACTAAATAAATGTTAAGAGGATAATTAAAACATAGGGAGGTCACTCAGTAGTGGTGTGAGTGTGTGGTATGCTTATTAAGACTATGGTTCAATCTCTCACTCTAAAGCAGTAAGATTATAAAAATAAAATAAATCACAACATAACCTCAAACATTTTATTTGTATGGAGTATGTAAGACTTTCCATTTTTATTAGGCATTGGGTATTATAAGTAATCCAGGGACAATTTGAAGTATATAAGTTGGTGTGTGTAGGTCATAGACAAGTGCTACTCTCATTGGAAAACAATAGGCATTTGTAAATTTTGTTATACACAGAACACTATAACCAATGTTCACTTACAGGAAAAGGAAAATAAGTAACTTCTTCCAAACAAAAAATACCTAGATTCAAAATAATTCTCTGAAAGGAAGTTAGGAAGAGTGGAAAATACTCTCAAGTCAAGAAAAAAGTAAGTATTTAAATTGTCTACTGTATTTAAGGCAGAATTTGTGGATTACCCTGATAGGTGTCTATTAAAATATACACCACTTTTTTACATGCACTCAATTGTATGGTATGGTGGCTTGAATGGGAATGCTTGCTAAGGATTCTTATGGTTGAACACTGTGTCTCCAGCTGATGGAAGGATTAGAAAGTGTGGCCCTATTGGAGAAGGAATGTCACTTGTGTCAGACTTTGATGTTTTGAAGAGCTTATGTCTTTCTTATAGTTTTCTTTCTGCCTCCAGTTGCAGATCAAGATGTGAGCTCTCAGCTGTTTCTGCCACCAGACTATCACGGACTCTAACACACTGAAAAAATAAGCCCCAAGTTAAACACTTCTAAAAGTTAGTTGCTTTGGTCATACGTTTTATTATAGCAATAGAAGAGTAACTAAGATATATGGCAACTGAGTTGATATGCCTGCCTAAGCCTCCTTGGTAGTTTGGTTTGACCTTGGCAATTTCACAGACAGTTTGAGAGCAGAATTTTTGTTTGTAACTTTCTTGTCTGGGACAGAAGAGGTCTAAATGACCATCTTTTCCCCAAGTCATCTAGAACATAGGTATGATAGTGAGACGTTACAGCCAAATAGACTATTCATTTTCCATAGGAAATGTTGAAGCAGTCATTTGGAGTGAAGTCTGGTTCTAGAAGAACCATGAAGGGCAAAACTGTTCTAGTTATACAGCCATTTGTGTTAGCACAGTCACACGAAAGAGAAGGGCTTTTGTAGAGCATTGCATATTACATTTATTTGATTTGGTAATATAACATTATTTAATGCATACATACATTTTTATGACCATAAAATAACATTTTCAGTAAAATGGTTGCAAGGAAAATGAAACTGTCCTTGGTTAGGAAGTCTGAGGGATGAGGAAGCAAACAAGGGTAGGAAATGAAGTCAAGCAATCTATAAATGAAAAAAAGGTTATAAACAGCTGATGAAATATATAGACCTAGTTTTTAAAAGACGGGGGAATCTTAAAAATATTTTTAATAATGCTGTTTAGTATTTACTAGAAAGGAAGAAAATTAAAATGCTGAAAAGATAATCAATGCAGAAGCCCCAGAGGTCAGTTAAAGACTATATCCAGAACACAAAAAGGAATTGGACTTGGTGAAGCCATCCCAGAACAAGAAAAGTATGGCATATTCTGCCAAGGTGTAGACTTGTGTTTTAATTAGGGTTTCTATTGATGAAATGAAACACCGTGACCAAAAATCAACTTGTGGAGGAAAGGGTTTTTATTTGGCATATATTTCCACATTGCTGTTCCTTACCAAAGGAAGTCAGCACAGGATCTCAGACAGGGCAGGATTCTGGAAGCAGGAACTGGTGCAGAGGCCATGGAGGAGTGCTGCTTACTGGTTTGCTTCCCCTGGCTTGCTCAGCCTGCTTTCTTATAGAACCCAGGACCACCAGCCCAGCGATGGCACCATCCACCATGGGCTGGGTCCTTCTGCATTGATCACCAAATGAGAAAGCATCTTACAGCTGGTTCTCATGGAGGCATTTCCTCAACTGAAGCTCCTTCTTCTCTGATGACTTTAGCTTGTGTCAAGTTGACACAAAACCTGCAGGTAAAATGTGGTACAGGGAACTAAAATAATCAACATCTGACAAGTTCTCTTTTATCATTAAGGTTCACGAGGAAAGTTCATCTGTTGAATAACTGAGTGAGAGAATTAACGTAAGATTATCAAGCTTTAAAAGTAGTTGTCAATACAGAAAGGAGATTAGGAAAATTATAAAGGAATTTCTTGGCCTTAAATATGAATATACTTCAAACATATATTTTTTAACTGTGTGTGTGTGTGTGTGTGTGTGTGTATGTAAGCACATGAATGCAGGTACCTGAGGAGTCCAGAAGAGGGCAGCTGGAATTACAATAGATTGTGAGCTGTTAGATGTTTGTTCTAGGAATGAACTCAGGTTCTTAGTGTGAGCAACTACTTAACCACTGCACCATCTCTCCAGGCCCCTCAATATAGTTTTTATATGAAAATTAATGTGACAGTGGTGTTAATAACTTCAATAGTTTTTTTCTTAGGGTACTGCAACCCAGGTATAATAGAGAAGAAAGAAAGTGATTTCATCTATAATAAGTGGAGTTCTTTCCAAGTTGTTTCAGTGAAGAAAATTGAACAAGGTAATTGGGGATAAGAGAGCATGAATGTGAGTGTGAGCACCAAATGAGGGAGTTGGTTGGATAAGAAGGAAATTTAGAAGGAACAGGAGACGGTTGATGTACGGTAGCTGTGCCATGCAGAGGAGGCTATGACAAGGTCAAAGGTATGATAGGAGTAGATAGGAGAAGATTTAAAGGCAAATCACTTGCTGTTCCCAGAGGGAGAGACCCAGTAACTATACCACAGGAAGGGCAGTTCTTGGGGGAGAAGTGCAGCAAATGGCCTGAGTGGTGAAGACTTGAAAGTAGATAAAGAGCTGGGGCCTGAATGACCATGGTTTTAGATTAAACAGTGCCCTGGACCAGGAATGGTGGCCAGATTGACAGTTAAAAAGATGGTAGCTGTCCTTACAAGTTAAAATGCCCTAACAACACAAGTCCTTTACTTCCAGTACTTCTTGTCAATCAGAAATTAAACTGTTGTTGGTTTTTATTGTTGAGATTTTTTTCAACAAAATTTATTTTTAGAGGTTGAATTTTTTTTACAGGTATTTCTAATCGAATTTCCTCCATTGGTTATGAGAAAATTTTCTTAAGTACTTATAATTTATAGAAGTCGTCTATTACAAAATTGACCGGTATGGTTTAATTTGAATGTACCGTGTTGAATTTAACTATAACAGAAATATTTGAAGATTGAGAAAAAATGGCTTTAGCAAAACATTTTAGAAGATTGATTGATTACTCATATACAAGCATGAGAGCTCCAGAAAGTTTGGTTGCTCTCCACTAGAGGAAACACACAATTCCACCCAGAAATATGGAAATATTGATGCTTAAGTATCTGGGAAAGCTTGAAGCAAGGTTGGTACCTAGACCACCTGTTGTGTCTGTAGAGGTCTTCTGCCTTGGTGGTTTGAATTTCTCTTTACAATTTTATCATCATGGATGAGAAAAGATCTAGCTCGCTTGAAATTATAGGTTTCTAGAGCCATTCTCCATTATTTGGAACATATTTGTTGAAATAGAGACACCATTGTATTGCACCATTTAAGGTTTACATTTGTATTTTCAGAATTGTGCAGCTCTTACCATTATTTCTAATTTTAAATGTTTCATTGGCCCCCATATAAATTGCACCCAGCTAATCTCCACTACTACACATTTCCCCAACGTTAGACAACCACCAAAACACTTTCTGCCTTCATAGATTTGTTTGTCCTGATTATTTTGTATAAACAATTGTAGAATATGTGATTTTTAAAAATAACAGTTTTTTATTCAACACAATATTTTTGACAGAGCACTAAGCCATAGCCAGTAGGCTGCCAAAGAACATAAAAATTAGCACCATATTTTTGAGATTTCCCAAGGTGATGTGCTAACTAGTTTATGGCAACTTGGCACAGGCTAGAGTCATTGGAGAGAAGGGAGCCTCAATTGAGAAAATGTTTGCATAACATAGGTCTATAGGCAAGCCTGTAGAGAATTTTCTAAATTAGTGATTGAAGTGGTAGCGTCCAGCCCATGGAGGGTAAGGTCACTTCTGAGATGATGATTCTGGATTCTATAAGAAAGTATTTTGAACAAGCTTTGGAGAGAAACCCAGTATTGTGGGATATTTGAACACTGTGAAGATTCATTGCTGTGATTAGTGCAATAAATAGCTGAATGATCAATAACTAGGTAAGAGGTATAGGTGGAACTCTGGCCAAAGAGAAAACTTTGGAAAGAAGAAAGGCAGAGTCGCTAGTCAGAGATAGAGAGAAAACAGGAGGTGCAAAATGCAAGAGAGGTAATGTCAGGTGGCAGAATGTAGATTATTATAAATGGGTTAATTTAAGTTATAAGAGCTAGTTGAGATAAGCCTAAGCTAAAAGCCAAGCTTTCATAATTAATAAGTTTCCTTGTCATTATGCTTGGCTGTCAGTCCTGATGAGAAAGAACTAGTACGACCCAGGAAGCAGCATTCCTCCATGGCCTCTGTTCCAGCTCCTGCCTCCAGGGTCCAACCCCATTTGAGGTCCTGCCCTGACTTCAATGATGAACAGTGATGAGGAAGCAAAAGCCGTATAAACCCTTTCTTCCCCAAGTTGCTTTGGTCATGGTGTTTCATCAGAGCAATAATAACCCTAAACTGAAACATTGTTTATCATATTTCGCTTATTTTATTGCTCATTAAAAATAATTTCATTATATGGAAATACCACATTTGGTTTATGTATTTATCAGTTGATACCTATTTGGGTTGTTTCATTTTTTTTTTAGTATTATGTTCAGCACTAATTAAGTTATGGACATTTGTTCATAAGTGGTTTTGTATAGATAGATATATGTTATTTCTTTTAGATAAGCATATAGGAATTGAATTTCTGAGGAATAGAATGTTTATATATTTAATGTTTTGAAGAACTGACAAGTTGCTTTCCAAAACAATGTATCATTTTTTAAAGTTACAGCACCAGTATTCCATTTTCCCCACATTCTGTCAGCACTCATTATAGTCTTGTCTGACTTTTTCACTATAGCTACTATGGCACCCATGAAGTATCTATTTTCAGTATTTTTACTTATGTAATATGTGTATCTTGTCTGACATGCTATAATGTTTTTTAAGTGATCCTCCAACTCTTCTCCACACAGTACCATAATGGACAGTAGGTAATCTTAACACTTGATTTGATTTACTGTTCTTCAGTTAGTTCTCTCTATAAAGGAGCTTTCATTTAAAGGCGAGAGAGCATGCTTCAACTTCTACTTCCCAAAGTAGGAACTTAAATTTAACTAGCCTGTATCCACATTTTGACTGGATGTAAAGATTACATAGTTTAATGGACTGATAATGAAATAGCTAGCTTCCAAAAATTATAAACACTGGGTTGTCTTGGATATTGGAGGGATTTTAATTAACTAAAATTAGTTAACTAACATACGGTGTTAAATATCTTCAAGAGGAAGTTTATGACATTTACTTTAGTCTATGGGACTGGAAGCATCATTACTTAGTTCTTCCCTCATTCTTACCATCATGCCTTACTATCTTTCTCTTCCATAATGACCCTTTTTTCTCACTGCATTTTCCTCCTTCTATACATACAGACTTGGTACAGGACAATTGTCTATATTCTGTCAGTTATGTTTTAAATAAACACTGATTGGCCAGTAGCCAAGCAGGAAATATAGGCGGGACAACCAGACAGGAAGTAGAGGCGGGTCACTGAGAACAGGAGACTTCTGGGAAGGAGGAAGCCCATTCCTCCCCAGTCCTGTCCCAATCACAGAAGAAGGAAGATGTGATTGCCCCGGTGAAAAAGGTACTGAGCTATGTGGCTAACATAGATAAGAATAATGGGTTAATATGAGTTATAAGAGTTAATAAGAAGCCTAAGCTAATGAGTCAACCAGTTTATCATTAGTATAGATCTCTGCGTGATTTCTTAGGGACTGAATGATTGAGGGAACCAGGTAGGACAGAAAACTCAGTCAACACAGACTACTTTAGGCTTTTTAGGAAATTTCATCTCCCAACCATTACATTTTTTCCTGTAGTGTTATCTGACCATTAAGGGCAAGAACCATTATAGGCTGGTCCTTCTCAACACAAGATAAAACTCCCTTCTGTGTCAGTTGAACTTAATTTTTTAAAAATTAGAACCTAAATAATGATCTCTTGAAACCACACATATATGACACTTTCATACATCCAAAAAAAGTTGTCACCAAACTTTTGACTGATACTCTTCAGTAGAATTTGGGACCTACTTAGTGGTATGTGACCATATCAGGAAGTTTAAGTGATATAATAATATAGGAAATTTCAAGCTCACAATAGACTAAGTACTGAGCACAAAATGTTTCTTCCTTTTAGGTTTGAATGTTGGAAAATACACACAGCATAATATTACATGTCAATCAGTACTCAGCACATGCTTGTTTATTTCAGGAAGAACATAAGCAAAATTATGTGTTATCTCACAAGCTTGTTTTCTCCTATCTAAACTACTGTTTGGGTGCCTATGTACACCTGACTTACATTCTGACCTTGTGACATTAGTAAAATTAAGGCCTCACATTCCATGATTCTGTAAGTGGCCACAGTATTCATGTGCCTCCCCAGTCACCTTCCAGAATGCATAAGACAGAGTTATTAAGAACATCAGCACTGTCCCCACTTGTTTATTCTGTGCTGTCATTTATCTGGGAACCTATTACCGAGCCATCCTCAGACCCACTATAAGCTCTTTTTCAATGGAATTAATGGTTGGATCACAGTATAGATTTTCCAATATATCAATATACTGAATAGCAACAAACCTTTAAACATAACATCTAAGCTAGGATGGTTATAAAATAATCTTACTTGAAAATAGTATCCACAATAATAAGCCTCAAGAAAAAGTACAAAAAGAGAGTCAAGGAAAGATAATGCTTGAAGGTTTCAACTACTTTAGAAGTGGTCTGTTTATTTCATCATAAGCAAAGCGAAGGTAAAAGTGCAGCTGGGAAAGACAGATGGGCTGGTTTTGTGGGATTTAAGGAAGTAAGTTCTTTTACCAGTTAGGATATCCTACAGAATGGGCCACCGTTTAAAAATTACCATCTTATTACAAGCACTGACATAAAATGAAAAGAGGGAGGGATATAATAAAATGCAAACACTAGGAGATTTGAAGATCATGCAAATTGAGAGACATACATATTGCCTTGGGAAAGCCATAAAATGAAATATAGCATCAGGTGCTGTCACTAAATAACCCAAAACTATTGCGTAAAGTAGGACTTTCCTCCATTTCTTTCCTGGGGAACTGGAGTGGTAGATTGGGAGAAACTGGCTTCAGGAATTTGAACTCATTTGTGCCAGTACCTCCCATTAGACATACCTCATACTGGTAGCTCTGTGACAAGGTCCCCGCCCCACTGATATCCACCAGGTGGCCAGGAAAGTGTCCATCAGGCACAGAACAGCCGCTCAGAGAGGCTGCCCTGGCCCTCTTGCACAGCCTCACCCCCACGAACAGCAGCACAGACAAGAGGAAGAGCGAAGACACAGATGCTAAGGCAATGACCAGGTACAACGTGAGTGCATCCTCATCCTGGGCAGGGTTGTGCGCCACCTCGGGCAGCGGCAGGTAAGGCTGAGAGAAGCCATCCACCAGCAGCACTTGCAGAGTGACACTGGCAGACCTTGGAGGATCGCCATTGTCCTTGACCAGCAGCAGCAGCCTGTGCTTGGGCGCATCGCGCTCACTCAGCAGCCTGGAGGTGCGCACCTCGCCATTGTGAGCCCACACGCTGAACAGTCCGGGCTCCGTGGCCTTCAGCAGCTGGAATGACAGCCAGGCATTCTGACCAGAGTCTCTGTCCACAGCCACCACCTTGGTGACCAGGTAACCTGGCTCTGCCGCCCTGGGCAGCAGCTCTGTGTAGGGCACAGAGGCGTTCTGTAGCGGGTAGAGCACGAAGGGAGCATTGTCGTTGGCGTCCAGCACCTGTACGTGCACCAGCGCCTGGCTGCTGAGCACAGGCGAGCCTTGGTCTGTGGCACCCACGCGGAACTCGAAGCTCTGCAGGGTCTCGTAGTCCAGCGCCTTGAGAGCAAACAGCTGCCCATTGTCAGCATTGAGGGAGATGAGCGAGGTGATGGGCAGCTGCAGGTCGTGGGTGGGCAGCAGCGAGTAGGTGATGTGGGCATTGGAGCCTGAGTCTGAGTCTGTGGCGCTGATGGTGCCTATGTGCAGGGCGGGGCTGTTGTTCTCCTCTACAAACAGGGTGTAGGAGGTTTGTGTGAAGGCGGGGGCATTGTCGTTGACGTCAGAGACCTGCACTGTTATGGTGTGCTGGGTTGTGAGCCTGGGTGTGCCCATGTCGCTGACTGTGATGGTGATGTTGTACTCAGCTCTGCTCTCTCTGTCCAGCGCTCCCTCCGTTTCTAAGTGGTAGTAATTTTCAATTGACGACTTTAGCACAAATGGGAGGTCCTCTGGAATAGAACAGACCATTCTGCTATTCTCTCCCGAGTCCTTGTCTTGGATACTAAAAATCATAACTAAAGTTTCTGGGGTGTTTTCTGGGATTGGATTGGTAAATGATGAGACAGAAATTTCCGGAGAATTATCATTCACATCCATCACCTGAATTCTTACTGTAGATTTCCCAA
This sequence comes from Myodes glareolus, assembly GCF_982192425.1. Lineage (NCBI taxonomy): Eukaryota > Metazoa > Chordata > Mammalia > Rodentia > Cricetidae > Myodes > Myodes glareolus. The sequence continues at coordinate 49,652,389 of NC_142038.1, forward strand.
AAAGTCCTCCTCGATCCACAGCTTTAACGATTATTGAGTAGGATTCGGTTGTTTCAAAGTCCAAATAGCCTATTAAGCTTATTTCTCCAGAGTTTTTATTGATGGCAAATGTCTTTTGAATATCCTCTGATGCATGAGAAAAGGCATAGGATACTTCACCATTAATTCCCGAGTCTAGATCCCAAGCCGATGCAGTGATAACCAGTGAGCCAAGGATGCTATCCTCTGGAATCTTCACTTCATAGAACATGTGCTCAAACTCGGGGGAGTTGTCGTTAATATCTATGACTTCCACTCGAACCAAGGCAGTCCCAGACCTGGGGGGAGTCCCACCATCCAAAGCAGTGAGGATGAGACTGAGCTCCGGCTGCTCCTCATAATCTAGTGCCTTGTCCAAAACTAACTCTGGGTATTTCCTGCCATCAGGATTAACTCTCATCGTAACGTGGAAATGAGAGCTCTGACTTATCACATAGTTTTTCACAGCGTTGGTTCCTACATCTAAATCTGTTGCACTTTCTAGTAGGAACACAGCACCAACAGGGCTATTCTCCGGGATTTCTAGAACCATTTCCTTTTCCAAGAATATGGGAGAATTGTCATTGATATCCTTTACCTGAAGCTCAACTTGCAAAATCTGTAAGGGATTTTTCATTAACACCTGGAAATGCAGCACGCAGGGCTCGGTGGAGCCACACAGCTCCTCTCTGTCTAGCGGTTCGCTTAGAAGCAAATCTCCTGTATTTGTATTCAATTGCAAAGGCAGTTTGTTATCCTTAGAGACCACTTGAGCCCCCCGTGAAGACAGCTCACCCACCTCGAGCCCCAGGTCTTTTACCAAATTGCCTACCAAGGCCCCACTCAGGGTCTCCTCCACTACTGAAAGTCTCCGAGATTCAGCGTGTGCTTGAGATATTCCCAGCAAAACAAAGAGAAGCAGGACTTGCCTTGTCTGCAGATGGCTTCCTCCTCCGTTCTCCATAGCTCCTTTCCTGTAGGCTTCTGGAAGAATCACTCCTGCTCCACCACACAGTTCTGTAAGATGTGCCCCTTGATCTGTCCACAGAATCCTTAGAATCCGAAGGACAAACGGTTTCTAGGTAGCACCTTCAGGACTTGCTATTTCTTCTCAGTTTTCCGTGCTCAGTGGGGCTGAGTGTCCGTAGTATTTAATGTAATTTTTTCTGTAACATTATCCTACAGCGCCACCATGTGTCTTCTCAGATTTTCACAGTTTGATGAATGCTACTTAAATTCCATTTACATCGAATGCCCCCCAGAGACAAATATTTATTGTTTATATGGTTACTAGTATATTTTCATCGGTGTTCTCTGAAATTTATGATGATGTTACTATTTGTTTTAAAGCACGTGCTAAGTGTCTCAGGAACATAACATTGCTAAGTTTAACTCATCCCTTCTCACTAGGCCTTCCTCAGTTGGAAGGGAAAAGAAAAAGTGTCTATGAAAAGTGTTAGAGGTAATCTTGGGTTATGAAACTGGATTAGCCAGGAGAGGGTACACATTAAGAAACATATTATTTAAATTCATAGTTTTGTTTCATTTTCTTGCAAGTGACAAAAATTGAGTAAGTGGTTCACAAATGTGGTGTTTTGTGTAAAGTATACTCTTATTCCTAACACTGATCTCCCTCAGGTTCCCAAGATATTCTGCCGACATAGAAGTTCAGGGGCAAAAAAAGATAATTTTGCTTTCCTGAAGAGAGTGAAAATTTAACATCTGATGACACCAAGTAATGCCATGTTCTGGCTAATGAAGCACTACACGGTTACACAGACAGCATCATAGGGATAGCTTTTAGTCACAGAGCTTGAAGACTTACCCTTTTATTGTTTAACTCCAAATAGTATCATCTCTGAAACTAGGGAGTAACCCTAACTGAACTAATGCTTGCTACTAAAGGAGGAAACTGTTGGGAATAGATGCTAGACGCTCATTAGCGATGTCCACTATTGAAAGTTTCAAAAGTACCCAGCAATGGATGAAATAGTTGTAGTTGAAAAATACTGTTTGAATTGAATTTTTAAGAATTTAAGTTCTATATAGCTAAAAAAGAAAATGAACCAACACAAAAGATAGATACGGAAAGGTAGGCGAGCTGGCGATATGCAGTTATTCTTCTGCCTTTGAAATGCCCATCAAGTGGACAGGGAAGTAGGAGTTTTGAGAACTCACAAAACTAATGCACACACATGAGTTTAAAGATAGAAAACAGATGGGAGAAACTTACTACAAAGTTCCAGGAAATGGCTAAAAGTCCATCACTGGGGTTAGGGCAAATGGCATGTTTGTCTCTCATAACACCATTCACATTCTAGATTTAGAAAAACTGGAAGTTTAAAGTTAATCAATCAGGAGACAAATGTTTTATTATTTGAAGGTATATTGATAGTAGTGTTGAATTTTCTGTTCGCTGTGTCTACAGCGATAGCAACGTCACTCAAGGTAAAGAATGGATACTTGATTTAGAGAGATCAGCAATCTTTCTCTAGTCTTTGGCACATAAGTAGTGTTGAACAAAAGTATGAAATTAAACTAAAGGAAAGTAGAACTTTAGAGTGGTGAGATTTCAAGTCTCTTCTGAAGCGATGCTCTCAGACTGTGGAAAACAAATCTATTGCCGACACATAATCCCACACCATAGGTAGTCCAGAAGGCTAACCTGGAAAGCAGGAAAGCACAAATAACTTTTTACAGTTTCCAATGTTGTGGGTCTGCCTACATAATACCTGTGGTCCCAATACTCAGGAGGAAGTCACAGAGATTGCACATTTTAAGCTACCCTGTACTAATAGTTGAGACCCTGCTTCAAGAGTTAAAAAAGAAAACAGAAAAGATTAGGGGACTTAAATGTCCCATACAAACTATATAATTTTGGTAAATTTCTTCAACTTCTCTGACACATTCTTAATTTTTAAAATGACTATAAACCCTTAATAATGCTGTACAAGAATATCTTTGGAAATACAATCTGAGGCAAATTTCAAATAATAAAACATATTGTATTTCCAATGAATGCTGTTTTAAAAATTAGCAGGATTAAAAAAGTTCTATAAGTGTTTATATGCCAAAAGGAAAGCTTACATATGAAGATCAAATGATTAGATGACCAATGAAGGAAAGTAGAGCCAGAGGCAAATAGGAACTAGAAAAGGGTAAAATGCTTAGGATTTTACAGAATCAGTCCAGTTGGTCAAATATTTAATCAAAATTTTTAGAAAATACAGGGAAAATTAGAGGAAAATAAAATGAAATTTTCTCTGAACTGAACACTGACAGAGTATATCCTTGTGAAAATGTTAACAAATAGTTTGTGCTATGGTATTTTCAGACTCCTGAGGGTACATTTTTCCAATGCTTCCAGAATGAATGGAAAAAATATTGCAGAAAATGAGATACTCTTTAGAATGGAATTTTCCTTGTGAAAGGTGAGTCTACACAATTAAGGAAAAGAAAAGTATTGTAAGGTACTCGCTTGTTTGTTCCCGACTGCTCAGCCCCCAAATAATCACACAGAAACCATATTATTTGTAATACTGTTTGGCCAATAGTTTAAGCGTATTTTGGCTAACTCATATCTTAAATTATCCCATCTCCATTCATCTATGTATTGCAACAAGGCTTTGGCTTACCGGATAAAGTTCCAGTGTTTGTCTCCTGCAGGGCTACATGACTTCTCACTGAATCTGCCTTCTTTCTCCCCGCATTCAGTTTAGCTTTCCCCACCTAGCTAAGTTCTGCCTTTTTATAGGCCGAAGCAGTTTTTCTATTCATTAACCAGTAAAAGCAACACAGACAAAGGGGCCTCCCACACCAGAAAAGTGCTTTTTAATTCTGAGGGAGAAAATTTCAAATCATACTTTTATACCCAAACAAACTATCAATCAAATGAAAAGATTGCTGCACTATGTAAAGTATCAGAAGTTGTTTTTATAAAACTACCTCTGCATCTATATTAATGAAATTGGGTTCCAACAAAGTAAGAATGTAAACTCAGAAATGATATTGGGTTCCATAAAAGGTGGACAGTGTGTGGCAAGTCTTAAAAGTATGACATCCTCTCCACTATTGCTAGGGATCTTATCTGGAGTCATCCTTGTGGAGAGGCTGCCTGAACTGGCCATCTACTGTAATCAGATTGGTGACTACCCTAACTGTCATCAGAAAGCCTTTATCCAGGAACTGATAGAAGCAGATGCAGAGATCCATAGCCAAGCACCAGGCCAAACTCTGGGTATCCTCCTGAAGAAAGGGAGGAGGGATTATATGAGCCAGAGAGGTCAAGGTCATGACAGAGGAACTCACAGGGACAGATGACCTGTGCTAGTGGGAGAACATGGACTCTGGACCAGCTGTTAGGGAGCCTGCATGGGACCAACCTAGGCCCTATGCATGTGTGTGACAGTTATGTAGCTTGATTTGTTTGTAAGGCTCGTAGGAGTGAGATCAGGACCTGTCCCTGGTGCTTAGCTGGTTTTTGGGAACTTGTTTGCCATACTAGACTACCTTGCCCAGCTTTAATGCAGGGGAAGGAGCTTGGTCCTACCTCAACTTGAGGTGCCAGGCTTTGTTAAAGCCCACGGGAGGCCTGCCCTTTTCTGAATGGAGAAGGAAGAGTGAATAGGGAGCAGAATAGATGGGAGTCAGGGGAAGGGAATGAGGGGGAAGGAGAGAGGGGAAACTGCAGTTGTTAGGTAAAATAAATGAAAAAGGTTTTAAATAAAAACAACATGACAACCATTTGGTAAACACTCTAAATGAAGAAAAACTATGAATAAAATATCTGTAGGAAATAAACAGAATTTATTGTTTATGATATTTGAATATTTGAAGGCAAAAAAGTTAATATTCAAGAGGACTATGATGTGAAAAATCAGTAGAAAGAAGGAAGGGTACAGCTTATGGTACCCACCTCTTTATTTGCTCACTTAGCCTGGAACAAGAGGGGCAGAAATATCACTAGCAGTAAATGGAAATTTAGCCAAATCTAATGGCAGCTATCAGCTCTGGGAAAGATGTTTTCAAGAAAGGAAATATTATGACACTGCACTACTAAGTGTACACACATAAGAGACCTAGCTAGATAGACATTGATATTAGTTTTATTTCAGAGATGGTACTCATCTAGTAGCCTTGGTTTTGATCCATAGAAGCCCACAGAAACAGAAACTGGCAACACTTTCTGAGAATTATACTAGGAAACTAGGAGAAGGGAAATGCACACCTTTTGTGTATGTGTCTATTAATGGGAAATAAGAACTGTAAATTCTTTCGTAATGAGCGGGTAACACATAAAAGTTGACTATCAAGATAAAGCAGTCTAAACACATCACCTGGAAGTAGATCACACTTGAAGAACTGTGTAGAAAGGGGCTGGAGATCAAAATTATTTTTTCTATAACCTTTAATTTATCTCAGTTTCTAAATTGGACAGTTCTTTAAGTATCAATATAAAATAAAAAGTATGTTTCCAACAGTCCATAAATATTATCACACAGAAACGTAAGTGTGTTCAAATTTATGCTGATTTTCATGCAGATTATTACACTGTATTTGCATGATATGACAAATCTGTTTTATATGACAGCAAGAATGAACACCAGAAAGAGCTCTTGAGGAAGGAGAGGAAAGGGTAATGAAACAGTTGTGGCAGAAAGCAGAATGGGGGACCTGCAGGGAGAAGGAAGGGAGCCAGGGGAACAGCAGAGGTTAGGAATGAATGAAACCTCTGTTTGTAGAAGTCATGCTGAAACTCATTAAATAGTAAGCTAACACAGAAATCGTCAGAATATTCAAAATCATAAACAACGGGGAGGGAGCAAGGGAAGTAAAGGGAGTTGCAGGAAGACAGCGCAGGAGGTTATAAAAAACAAAATGCATGACACAGATGCATGAAATTGTCAGTCAAAGTGTTAAAATACTAGACTTTGAAAAAAGTGACTAGCTAGAGGTAGAGCTCAATGGCAGGGCACTTGCTTCACATGCAAAGGGCTTGGATTAGTGGTTAGCAAGAAAAGAAAACAATAAAACCCCCAAAACTCAATTTTCTGAAATGGGAAACGACAACAAATTATTGTGCACTATGAAAGAACCAAAACCTAAAACCTAAAGTGGCACATATTCTACCAAAAATAATCACTAGTGTAAAAACATTGGAAGAATGTAAATGTGACCTACTTGGAAGTAGAAAATGAAGTTGTGTTGTGTTGGGTCGCAACTGCACAGCTAAACTAGCATTCATATGGCTGTGCCATACATTAAATGGAATGAAACATACTCAAAAATAGAGACGTCAAAATATGGGCTTTTCATCACCATTGCTCTGCGAGCCATAAGCATGAACATCGGGGTGTATTGGTTTCAGGAACTTGAAATCATTGGTATCAGACGAACCTCCCATCAGACACACATCATATTGGTAGCTTTGGGACAGGGTGCCCATGCCGCTGACATCTACCAGGTGGCCAGGAAAGTGTCCCTCAGGCACGGAGCAGGCCCTCAGCGAGGATGTCCTGGCCCTCCTGCACAGCCTCACCCCCACGAACAGCAGCACAGACAAGAGGAAGAGCGAAGACACAGACGCCAAGGCAATGACCAGGTACAATGTGAGTGCGTCCTCATCTTGGGCAGGATCGCGCGCCACCTCTGGCAGAGGAAGGTAGGGCTGAGAGAAGCCATCCACCAGCAGCACATGCAGAGTGACACTGGCAGACCTTGCAGGATCGCCATTGTCCTTGACCAGCAGCAGCAGCCTGTGCTTGGGTGCATCGCGCTCACTCAGCAGCCTGGACGTGCGCACTTCGCCATTGTGAGCCCACACGCTGAACAGTCCGGGTTCCGTGGCCTTCAGCAGCTGGAATGACAGCCAGGCATTCTGGCCAGAGTCACGGTCCACAGCCACCACTTTGGTGACCAGGTAGCCTGGCTCTGCCGCCCTGGGCAGCAGCTCTGTGAAGGGCGCAGAGGCGTTCTGCAGTGGGTAGAGCACGAAGGGCGCATTGTCGTTGGCGTCCAGCACATGGACGCGCACTAGCGCCTGGCTGCTGAGCGCAGGCGAGCCTTGGTCTGTGGCGCCCACCTGGAACTCGAAGGTCTTCAGGGTCTCGTAGTCCAGCGCCCTGAGCGCGAACAGCTGTCCGTTGTCAGCATTGATGGAGATGAGCGAGGAGAGGTCCAGCTGCGGGTCTTGGGTGGGCAGCAGCGAGTAGGTAATGTGGGCATTGGAGCCTGAGTCTGAGTCTGTGGCACTGATGGTGCCTATGTGTAGGGCGGGACTGTTGTTCTCTTGGACAAACAGGGTGAAGGAGCTTTGTGTGAAGGCGGGGGCGTTGTCGTTGACGTCAGAGACCTGCACTGTTATGGTGTGCTGGGTTGAGAGCCTGGGTGTACCCATGTCGGTGACTGTGAAGGTGATGTTGTATTGTGATCTGGTCTCTCTATCCAGAGCTCCTTCTGTCATTAGGATGTAAAAATTGTCTACAGAAGGTCTTAGAAGGAAAGGCAGATTTTCTTGAATAAAGCAAACAGTCTTTCCATTTTCTCCAGAGTCTCTGTCGTTGATCCTAAAAACTGCCAGCACGGTTTCTGGAGAGTTCTCAACAACTTCGTTGACAAGCGATGTTATAATCAGTTCTGGGGAGTTGTCATTGATGTCTAAAACATGAACTAAAACCGTACATCTAGCAGAAAGGCCCCCACCATCAACTGCCTGTATATTTAACTTATAGGACTTTACTAACTCATAATCAAGCAAAGCTTTGAGCACGATTTCCCCCGAGAAAGGGTTGATTTGAAAGGTTGCTCGAATATCTTCGGAAGCATCAAAAAACGAATAGGATACTTCTGCATTGACTCCTGAGTCCACATCTTCTGCAGAGACTTTAACAACAGGAAGTCCTACTGGGCTATTTTCTGGAGCCTGGGTTTGATAAAGTTCCTGGGAAAACTGCGGGGCATTATCATTGATGTCCAAGACCAGAATACGTACAGTGACTGTTCCTGACCTGGGCGGAGACCCGCCATCAAATGCGGTGAGTGTTAAACTGAACTCCTGCTCCTCTTCCCAATCTAGAGGTTTGTCTAGCACCAGCTCTGGGTATATCACCCCTTCGCCGCTGTCATGAATTGTAATATGAAAAGGCGAGTTGGGGCTGATGGTGTAGTTTTGGATGCCATTGCCGCCTGCATCTGAGTCTAGTGCTCTTTGTAATCGAAATGCTGCTCCTACGGGTGTGATTTCTGGTATTTTTAAAATCATCTCCTCGTCCTGGAAGGCAGGTGAGTGATCATTTATATCCACGATTCTCAGCTCAGCCCGGTAAATGTGAAAGGGGTTATCCATTAAAATTTGGAAAAAGAGTATGCACGGCTCTGTGGAGCCACACAGCTTCTCCCGGTCCAGTTTCTCATTTGTGAGCAAATCTCCAGTGTGAAAATCCAGGAGCAGAGGCCGTTTGTTATCATCAGAGACCACCCTCGCTCTCTTTGCAGCCAGCGCTTCCACCCCTAGCCCTAGTTCCTTTGCCAGATTCGTCACAAAGGATCCCCTTTCGGTTTCCTCAGTTACAGAATAACGTGCAAACTCAGAGCCTGCCAAACATAGTTCCCAGAACAGAAAGAGAACTAGCACTTGCCTTTGTCTGGGGAAGCGTGACCCTCTGGCTGCCATTGTATCTTCCTTCCTCACTACAGGTCCCAGCCACAGGTCTCAGCAGTCATAAACCTCAGACGTTCCACTTAGCTGGAAGGATCTAGGATATTTTCTTCCTTCCTCAGTCTTGAGGAGCCTCAGCTTTTGTCCCAGCGGTCAGGATTTTCCTCTTTTGTCTAGGGACTTCGGGTGCAGCCTCAGTTAAATTTTCCTTGCGTCTCTTTAGCCTGCAGCGCCACCATGTGGCCACCAACAGACTGAAAATGCTGTTTCCTGGTTTAATGTGTTCATGCATATATATTTATTAAATATTTTCTGCATTGGCTTATTTTAGTTTTCCATTTTTCCTTTTCTTTGTTTTGTGAAAATTATGCTGAGATAGAGATTCATTCATACTGAGTCTTCTCAGCTACATGGGGAAGTTAAAATTCTAACAGTTGAACTGAAGTTTTGTAGCACTCCCTTTTTTCCCTCTGCTACTTAACTCCATGTAAGTTCTTTCGTCTCTGTAACAGCCTCATGCAAGCAAAGGAAAAATTGTGAATATGTCTTTTGATAACATATTGCATAGTTTTGGAAACCGCAGCAAGGGACACAAGAAACAGGCAAAAGAAATATTTGGCACATTCCTCAGAAACCTTATTCAAACTGTATCACATTCCTTAGAATGAGGCAGTACTCTGCATCCAGAAGTGGACAAATCATACCATCCCTCCTCTGGGCTCCAGGCTGCACACTACCATGAGACATGCACATAATTATGTTTATTATGTGAATAACATTGCTTCCAGCTTCGTAAGAGTCTACCTCTCCTTCAATGTGTGACCTGCTTGGGATGGGAACTGTTATCTTTGGCAAGTCATTCAGTCACTAATGGTTATTGAGTTGAAGTGGACACATATGAACTATAAGGGGGACAGGAAACAGGCAATGTCCAGTACCTATCATTCAAAAATCATGTTACTTCACTTACTCATACTTTGAAATTTCTATTCCTTTCCTTTCATTTGTCTTTATTCTTATAACAGTCATCATTACACAACTGAACGAAAGCCCCGTCTTTGTTAAATGTCCCTCTTAATGAAATCTAAAATGATCTAATTACTATACATGAAATAAAAGAAGAACAAAACTATGACTACCACATATTTTAATGCTGTTAAATGCAGGGGTATATCAATAAAATATCATCCTCACAAAGAATTTTCTTCAAAGGCCTAAAATGTTCTATTTCCCACTACAAGCAAATGATAGAGATTAAACCTTAGGCTGTGTACATGTACAAGATTAGATAGTGCCTCAGACCCCAACTCCGTTGCATAGAAAAGTCACAACAGCTACTTGGTGATATAATACACTGTTTATTCAAAAGAATGCAACTGGATTGTAAGCCATTGAAACTCAATGTCTATCTCTAAGGTTTCCATGCAGAATTAAAACAAATTATTAAATGCTCTTATTTGATACTTTTGAATGCCAAAATTTGCCTTCATGCCCACATATAAAGGCAATCAACACAAACTCACTATCTTATGATACTTTTGTTTTCAGAGTGACTACATACTTCTATTACTTTGACAGAAATAGATTTTAAATCAAGATATATTAACAAAGAAAAATGAAACTTTAGTATACTAGCATAGTATAAAACAACTATTATATATAATGAAAACCAAGGACTAAAAAACAAGACTTCCAGTATAGAAGGGAAATGCAGAAATACCTAGTATATATGACCATAACAAGCAGCATAATATTTTAATAATCCAAGAAGTCTAGGAACAGAACACTGGCATGAAATGTGCAGAACTAATGATGTCAACAAAGCAAAGTGGTAGAAAAAATTTTAACAATCAGTTTAACTGTGCAGATAAAGCCTTCTCATTTACTGGGATCCTATGAAGAAATTCTGTGTGATAAATAAGAGTAAAACCATGTCATTAAGCATAAACCTGAAAATCGATGAGTAAAGTGAAAATTAAAATTGTTAGTAACAGGTGTACAAAATATAGCTAATCAAGACAATATTAGGAAGTAAATATCTATTAAATAATTTTCTAATAATGATTAAATCCAAAACTATTCTGGAGGGTAGAATTTTCCACCATTTCTTTCCCAGAGGACTGGGCCAAGGAGCTAGGAAGAACTGGCTGTAAGAATTTAAAATCGCTGGTCCCAGAAGAATCGCCCATCAGACATACCTCATACTGGTAGCTCTGGGACAGAGTCCCTGTCCCGCTGACATCCACCAGGTGACTAGGAAAATGGCCGTCAGGCACAGAGCAGCCACCCAGAGTGGACGCCCTGGCCCTCCTGCACATCCTCACCCCCACAAACAGCAGCACAGACAAGAGGAAGAGCGAAGACACAGAAGCCAAGGCAATGACCAGGTACAGTGTGAGCTCATCCTCATCTTGGGCCGGGTCGCGCGCCGCCTCCGGTAGAGGCAGGTAGGGCTGAGAGAAGCCATCCACCAGCAGCACATGCAGAATGACACTGGCAGACCTTGCAGGATCGCCATTGTCCTTGACCAGCAGCAGCAGCCTGTGCTTGGGCACATCGCGCTCACTCAGCAGCCTGGAGGTTCGCACCTCGCCATTGTGAGCCCACACACTGAACAGTCCGGGCTCCGTGGCCTTGAGCAGCTGGAACGATAGCCAGGCATTCTGTCCCGAGTCGCGGTCCACAGCCACCACTTTGGTGACCAGGTAGCCAGGCTCTGCCGCCCTGGGCAGCAGCTCTGTGAAGGGCGCAGAGGCGTTCTGCAGCGGGTAGAGCACGAAGGGCGCATTGTCGTTGGCGTCCAGCACCAGCACGCGCACCAGTGCCTGACTGCTGAGTGCGGGCGAGCCTTGGTCTGTGGCGCCCACGTGGAACTTGAAGGTCTGCAGGGTCTCATAGTCCAGCGCCCTGAGCGCGAACAGCTGTCCGTTGTCGGCATTGATGGAGATGAGCGAGGAGAGGTCCAGCTGCGGGTCGTGGGTTGGCAGCAGTGAGTAGGTGATGTGGGCATTGGAGCCTGAGTCTGAGTCTGTAGCGCTGATGGTACCTATGTGCAGGGCGGGACTGTTGTTCTCTTGGACAAACAGGGTGTAGGAGGTTTGAGTGAAGGCGGGGGCGTTGTCGTTGATGTCAGAGACCTTCACTGTTATGGTGTGCTGGGTTGTGAGCTTGGGTGTGCCCAGGTCGGTGGCTGTGATGGTGATGTTGTACTGCTCTTTTTCTTCCCTGTCTAGCGCTCTCTTCGATATTAAAGTATAAAACTTCTTTCCTGAAGGTTTTAGAAGAAAGGGAAGGTCCTCTGGGATGGAGGAAATCACCTTCCCATTGTTCCCTGAGTCAGCATCTCTAACACTGAAAACAGCAACTACCTCATCTGGGGAGTTTTCTGGAACTGGGCTGGTAAGTGCAGATAGTATCATTTCTGGGGGGTTGTCGTTCACATCCACCACCTGCAGGAGCAGTGTGCATTTTCCTGAGAGACCTCCTCCATCCGTGGCCTTAATATCCACTTCATAAGAGGGAATTGTTTCAAAATCTACCTCTTTTCGTAGCCGAACTTCCCCCGTTACTGGATTTACTTCTAATGTCTTGCTGATATCTTCTGAAGGCTGAGAGAGTGCGTACAGTACTTTTCCATAATCTCCGCTGTCTAAGTCATTGGCTGAGACTGTGACGACCAGGGACCCCGGGGGGCGGTTCTCCGGAATTTGCACTTGGTAAGTTGACTGCTGAAACTCGGGTGCATTATCGTTGGTGTCCACTACTTCAATGAGAATGCGCACCATCCCTGACCGGGGAGGAGAGCCACCATCCAAGGCTATCAGGGTTAACCTCAGCTCAGGCTCCTCCTCCCGATCCAGTTCTTTCTCCAGCACCAGCTCTGGGTACTTCCTGCCATCACTGCGGTTGCGGGTTACAACCAGGAAATGAGAGTTCGAGCTGACTTGATAGCTCTGAATATTGTTAATTTCTACGTCTGAGTCCAGAGCATTGTTTAAAGGGAATGTGTTTCCCAGAGGACTATTTTCTGGTATTCTCAGCATCATTTCTTTTTCAGTGAACACTGGAGAATGGTCATTTATGTCCTTCACCCTCAGTTCAGCCTGAAATACCTCTAAAGGGTTTTCCATTAACACTTGGAAGTGCAGAACACAAGGCTCAGTGGAGCCACATAACTCCTCTCGATCTAGCTTCTCATTTATGAGCAAATCTCCAGACTGAACATTGAGCTGCAGATGCTCTCTGTTTTCCTGGGAAATGATCCGAGCCCTGCGGGTGGACATCTCTGCCAGTTCCAACCCCAGATCTTTCCCAAGATTTGCCACAAAGGAGCCCCTCTCCATCTCTTCCTCTATGGAATAGGGACCCAGCTCCCTGCCTGCCTCAGACACACTCAGCAAAACAAAGAAAGCCAGGACTTGCCTTTGTCTCCGTTTGTACATCCACGCAGTCTCCATGGCTCTTTCCTCTTTTCTGTTTGCTCCACAGTAGCTTCACCTACGCCCAGGATCCCAACAGCACTGTCACACAGTCCAGAATGTCAGAATCAAGCCTCCAAATAGAATATTTAACGTTTACACGCGTCTTTGCGTTGCCGGAAGAGCATATCTTTTGCTTCTAGGTGGTGAGAAACTAACCCTGAGAAGGCGTTTGCAGAAGCAAGTCCTATGCTCTGTCTTCTTAACCTGCAGCGCCACCGCGCGGTCTCACTGGGTCTTACATGTTCAGATTTAATAGGCAAAATTCTCCAAAACGTGTGGATTAAGTTATATAATGTGAATCACTAACTTTTTCCAAGTTACTATTGTGTGTATAAATAAATTACTGAGGTACTATATGAAACTAAATAAAAAAATAAATTTTCATTCATGGTATTGGGTATGTAATGCTGCCGATGTCAATAAGGTAGTGTAACCAACATTTGCATTGAGGGGTAAAGTTTCAAAAATAGCACGGCGAATGTTTCACATGCACACATTTTTCAACATACACACTACAGAGTTACAAATGAGTAGACAATACAAAATTCCAACCAGTGAGTTCTATAGAATGTAGATGTGCTTTATTAAAGAACAAATGGATTCCTTCTCTACAACATCCAAGGGAAAGAATTGTAAGTCTTCCCAATGTTCAGTTACCAGAAAATTATTTCATAAATAGACTTATGTGGGCCTAGATAGATTTTTATATTTGGAAAGAATAATGCTTGTGTTTTCTAATATACAGCTTTGGGATATAACGTATAATTGAATGCATTCATTTACAGTTTAAAACTTAGAGCCTTTTAATATATACACAAAGTGGTCCCACCCATCACCAAGGTCAGTTTTGGAGTGTATATCTTACATCAAAGAAGTACCTCACATCCCTTAACGACCATCTTATTTTCTCATTTCTCCTAAGCAGAACCCAAAGGAATCATTAGTCTCTTCTTTTGGTCCAGACAGAGTTCTCTATTGTAGACTTACATACGAATGGAATGACAGAATATGTGGACCTCTGAGGCTGGTCAGCTTCCCTCCTTTTCCCTGTTGGTTTAAAGATTCGTCCAAATTCTAGTGTGTGCCAGTATTTCATTACTTTTCCTAGATATAACAGGCTCGTGTTTATTTGGGCGTTTGGAATGTTTCTACCCTTTTGTTTTTCACAAATAATGTAGCTATGAAGATTCATATATGTACTCACACATTTGGTTTTCTGAGATAGGGTTTCTCTGTGTAGCCTTGGATGTCCTGGAACTAGCTCTGTTGACCAGTCTGGCCTTGAACTCAGATCTACCCACCTCTGGGTCCCTAAAAGTGAGCACCACCACAGCCCAGCTCACGTATATATTTTATGAGGGCATACATTGTTTCTCTAGGAGTTGAATTGCTTAACCCATGATGAGCTCTATGTTTGCCCATTTGAAAAGCTGACAGGATGTTTTCAAAAATGGCTGCAGCATTTTCCATTTCTTCAGTTGTGTGTCAGGGTTCAAAATTATGACAGCCTCCCAACACTGATCTGGCTCTTTTTGGTCCTTGCCTAGTAGTTTTGAATGTCTTGCTGTGATGTTTATTTGATGAGCGATGTTGTATAGTTTTTCAAGTGCATACTAGTCATTGGTATATCTTCTTCAGAAAATATCTATTCTGGTAGTTGCTTGTTTGAGTTGTTCATCTTTTAATAACTGAGTAGTGAGAGTTTAAAAATAGACTTAAATTTACTATATTAAATTCTATTTAAATTTAAAAATAGAGTTTAAATTCTATATTGAAAGCTTGGATTATCTTTGTATTCTTTTGTTTAGATTTTCTGTTCTTGTAGTTTGAGTTGAATTGCAGTGAAAATTCACGAAGGGCAGGGCAGGAAGTTCAGTGATAGAGCACATTTAACATGCACAAGACTCAGGATTTGAACTTCAGTACCCCATAGACATTGAAACCCTTACTAATTCATTGTTTTCGCTAATGACTCTAGAAGTTGTTAGTTGGATTCCTCAAGCCAATGAAACCTAAACTCTTGTTATAATGATTTTTATGTATCTTCATTTGACAACAAGTGGCATTGCTATACACACACACACACACACACACAGAGAGAGAGAGAGAGAGAGAGAGAGAGAGAGAGAGAGAGAGAGAGAGAGGAATAGTTGTAACCCACATAGGGTTTGGGGAAGGTTTAAAACATAATGAAAGTAAGGTCTGGGGAGACTTCTCTGTGGTTAAGAGTACTTGCTGCTTTTGCAGAGGACCTGAGTTTGGTCTTCAAAATCCAGGACAGGCAGGTCAGAGCCTTCTGTGCTCCATATAAAGGGATCCAATGCCTCTGTCCTCTGAGGGTAGCTGCACTCATATGTACACACCCACATGAAGACACATCTACATATAATCAGAAATTAGCATCACATGGAATGATATGACAACTCCTTAGTCACCAGGGATGCTGTCTCTTTCAAACTCATTCCCCACTATTTTGTCCCACCATCCCCATCACAGATCCTCCATGGCTATTTGTGTACATATTCCAGGGAGGACACAGTGGTAAAGCAATGGTTCTCAACCTTCTAATGATGCTGCGACCCTTTAGTTCCTCATGTTGTGGTGACCCCCATCCATAAAATTATTTTGCTGCTACTTCATAACGGTAATCTTGCTACTGCTGTGACTATTAGTGTAAGTATCTGATAAGCAGGATATCTGATATGTGACCCCAGAGGGATAGAGACCCACAGGTTGAGAACCACACTACGGGTCGAAAAGGTGAAAATCAACTTTCACGTGAGACATCTCCCTTTAATAGTGTTCTTGGAGATTGAAGTATCAGTGATATTTTCTTTACCCAGCATGTGCAGGGCACTGGGTTTATCCTCAGCTGAAAGGCTTTGGAAGCTGCTTCTCTTCACATTTCACTATAACCTAGCCATATGCCCAGCTCTATTTGCCAAAGAGGATTGTGAAGATGTATTCTTTTGACTGAGCATACTAGCAGCCTGAATGGAGTTTGGAATATGACAGTAAAGAAGGGGGTAAAAGGTCAGGTGGTGGTGGGTACACCTTTAATTCCAGCGCTTGGGAAGCAAGGCAGGTTGATCTCAGTGAGTTCGGAGCCAACCTGGTCTACAAATTGAGTTCCAGGACAGCCAGGACTGTTACACAGAGAAACCCTGTCTCAAACAAACAAACAACAAAAACAAAAATGCACAAAAGAAGGGGGAAAAGAATGCATATTCGTATTTGCAGTTTCTTTCACTGGCAAATATTTCTCAGAGGAGAAAAGTCAATTTTACAGCCACACTACTTCAGCTTACCAGACAAACAGGGGTGGCTTTCTGAATTCTTCTCCATACCAACAAAACACAACAAAAAGCAGTTTAAAATCGTGATATTAAAGGCAAAAACAGGCTTTTTTAGGCAGCTAGGTAACATTTTTTAATGATGACACCAACGACAAAGTTAGTCCAGTGGAGGCCAAATAAAGCAAAAGCCAGGCCCCTCAGTGGGCCCGTCTTTCCCATTTCTGATTAGATTTCATCGCATCCGAGCCATGCTGTGTATTATGTACTCAATGGCTAACCACTGGGAACAGGACACACACTGAACTGCATCTGATTGGGTTGAACTGATTTTCCACTTCGTCTCTTGTACATTCCTAAGCTATCCCACAGCAAGATTTGTATGAAAAGAGGCACGTTAGAAAGACAAGATTAGAACATTTCATCTTCGATCTGGAGAAAAGATGAGATGGCCTCACCGCGGCCAGAATATGCAAACAAGCTTTCAGCAGGCTTCAAATGTTCATAATGGGCGCAGCAAGAATAGTAGCCTGAGCTAACAACAACAACACACTACACATGATAAAAAAAAAAAAAAGCTATTTTAACTGAATGCCGAAACCCCAGTCGTTTCTACAGTTGGAATTTTCGCCCATTTCTGGTCCAAGAGGATGGTCTTGGAAATTAGGTAAAATTGGTTTCAGGAATTTGAACTCACCAGTTCCAGAGTCCCCTGTCAGACACACCTCATACTGGTAGCTCTGGGACAGGGTCCCTGCCCCACTGACATCCACCAGGTGGGCAGGAAAGTGTCCTTCAGGCACAGAACAAACACCCAGAGAGGCCGCCCTGGCTCTCCTGCACAGCCTCACCCCCACGAACAGCAGCACAGACAAGAGGAAGAGCGAAGACACAGATGCCAAGGCAATGACCAGGTACAGCGTGAGTGCATCGTCATCCTGAGCGGGGTCTCGCGCCACCTCAGGCAGGGGAAGGTAGGGCTGAGAGAAGCCATCCACCAGCAGCACATGCAGAGTGACACTGGCAGACCTTGGAGGATCGCCATTGTCCTTGACCAGCAGCAGCAGCCTGTGCTTGGGCGCATCGCGCTCACTCAGCAGCCTGGACGTGCGCACTTCGCCATTGTGAGCCCATACACTAAACAGCCCTGGCTCCGTGGCTTTGAGCAGCTGGAACGACAGCCAGGCATTCTGGCCAGAGTCGCGGTCCACAGCCACCACTTTGGTGACCAGGTAGCCAGGCTCTGCCGCCCTGGGCAGCAGCTCTGTGAAGTGCGCAGAGGCGTTCTGCAGTGGGTAGAGCACGAAGGGTGCATTGTCGTTGGCGTCCAGCACCAGCACGCGCACCAGCGCCTGGCTACTGAGCGCGGGCGAGCCTTGGTCTGTGGCGCCCACCTGGAACTCAAAAGTCTTCAGGGTCTCATAATCCAGCGCCCTGAGCGCGAACAGCTGCCCGTTGTCAGCATTGATGGAGATGAGCGAGGAGAGGTCCAGCTGCGGGTCGTGGGTGGGCAGCAGTGAGTAGGTGATGTGGGCATTGGAGCCTGAGTCTGAGTCTGTGGCGCTGATGGTGCCTATGTGCAGGGCGGGGCTGTTGTTCTCTTGGACAAAGAGTGTGTAGGAGGTTTGAGTGAAGGCGGGGGCGTTGTCGTTTATGTCGGAGACCTGCACTGTTATATTGACTTGTGTTCTCAGTATGGGACTCCCCATGTCTGCAACACTGATGGTGATGTTGTATTCTGCCGTAGTCTCTCTGTCAAGTGCTTTCTGTGTTAACAGTGTGTAAAAGTTTTCTCCAGAAGGCTTTAGGAAGAAAGGTAGATCGTCCTGAATGGAACAACTTGTTTTGCCGTTTTCTCCTGAATCTAGATCAGATACGCTAAACACTGCCACCATAATTTCTGGCAAATTCTCAGGGATGGGGTTGGTAAAAGCAGACAGGATAATCTCTGGAGCATGGTCATTCACATCTATGACTTGAGTCAGAATCGTGCACTTTCCAGAAAAGGTTCCAGCGTCTCTGGCCTCAACATTGACTTCATAGGACTGAGTCTTTTCAAAATCAAGTTGTTCTCTCAGTCGCACTTCCCCCGTCAAGGGGTGGATCGAAAAGGTTTTGCTGACGTCATCTGACGCCTGAAAAAGTGAATAGGAGATCTCCCCATTGACGCCTATGTCCTTATCCGTAGCGGAAACGGTGACGATCAGAAAGCCTATTGGACTATCCTCTGGGACCTGTACCCTGTAAAAAAGCTGTTCAAACTGGGGAGCATTGTCATTGATGTCCAGGACTTCAATGTGGACCTCAGTGGTGCCAGACCTAGGTGGCGAGCCGCCATCCTGAGCTGTGAGGATTAACCTGAGCTCAGCTTCCTCCTCTCTATCCAGAGCTCCGTCTAGAACCAGCTCAGGATATTTCTTGCCATCGCTGCGTTTTCGAGTGAGCACATGAAAATAGGAATTGGAACTGATATGATAGCTACGAATACCATTTTGGCCTACATCCATGTCTTGAGCGTTCTTCAGAGGAAATACAGTCCCAGGAAGACTGCTTTCTGATATCTTTAGCAAGATTTCTTTGTCCATGAATGCTGGAGAGTGGTCATTTATGTCTGTTACTTCTAGCTCAGCTTGAAAAATCTCTAAGGGATTGTCTAGCAACACTTGGAAACGTAGCAGGCATGGCTCCGTGTGCCCACACAGTTCCTCCCGGTCCACTTTCTCAATTAAGAGCAAATCTCCTGTCTCCTGATCCAGCTGCAAATGTAGTTTGTTCCCTTTAGAAATGACCTTAGCCCCTCGTCTGGAGAGCTCCTTCTGCCCAAGACCTAGGTCATTTACTAAATTGGTTACAAAGGACCTACCCTCCCTTTCCTCCACCACAGAATAGCGCCTCAGCTCCCCTGCACTCGCCAGAGATGATCCTAATAGGAAAAAGAAAAAAAGGACTTGCCTTTGTCTGCCAGTGAGCTTCCTGCCGGCCTCCATTGCTTGTGCTGCTGCAGCGTCCTGGAGGCTGCTTCAACAGAACTGTAAATTCCTCTGGTATCTGGTACTGTGGTTATCTCGTTAGATACCCGAGAATTACTCCAGTCCTTTCCCGGGGGCGCAGACCTCCTCTCTGAGGTGTCCGAGCTTCTCTGGGCTTCCAGGCTTCAGCAATTTTTTTTTCTTTTCCTTTTTTTCCTCCACAGCTGCCTTCCACTTTTACTTTCTTATCCTGCAGCGCCACCAAGCGTTCTCATTGCATCTTAACATTTCATGGCATGAAAATTGATGCAAAAAAACCTAAAATTGCCTGTATCTGGCAGCGAGCAAGGTAAGGTTGCATTACCTCTTCTATTACATTGCCTTCTTGGGCAGACAGATGCCCGAAAGCCACATAAGAGAAACGGCATGGGTGGAGATCCTTTCAATAATGCTAACTGAGATTTGAACAAAGGTCACATTTAAATAACAGCCTGGGAGGAAAAATCTATGCAAGAAATATATACTTAAGTGTGTGCATGTATGTTTCTAGAAACAAAGTTTGAGGAATTATATACCTTTCGTGTGAAGAACCACAGAAACAGTTGCGATTCTTGGACAAATTCTTTAACTTCTCTGCCTTAGTTTCCTCATCTACAGATGAGATATCAGCATCTAGGTTCTAGAATCTTTGTGAACTCCCCATCTTACAAATGAGAAACAGATGTGGAGGGAGAGTAACCAAAAATATATGGAAATCTAATGTAGAAAAACTCTTCCTCCTCCTCCCCCCTCCTCTCTGCAGGGTCTCTCTGTGCAGCCTTGGCTATCACGGACACTTTACTGTGCACTAGGCTGGTCTCAGACTCATAGTGATCCTCCTGTATCTGCCTCCAAAGTGCTGGGATTAAAGGCATGTTGTGCCATGCCCAGAACCCAACTTTTTTAGAACTTGAGATTTAGTTAAGTCAGAACTTTAGTAGTAGCTGGGTAGTGAACCCCCAAAGAGGGATTGTGTGTTTATAAGGAACTAAGACTACAGGCCAAGAGGAGCATTGCTGTCTGAACACAGCAGAGACTTGGTGAGCAGGGTGAGTGCCACAGATGATACCTAGTGACAGAGAATAGCATACCATTGTTGCAGAGTCACCTGCCTGGAGATGGACAGAATGAGGACTCTCTAGCACTTCAAACAAGAAAACTAAAACAAAAAGAATTAGGAAGTGTTCTGCTTTGCCGGTTAGTAATCGTGGAACTTACCAAGCCTCTATGAATGTCTACTTGCTCATTATCAAAAAACCTCTACTCATTGGTTTCTTCTGAAATAAAGTAATAACATAGACTGATGCCTAAAATGCTAGCACTTTGGGAATCTGAGGCAGGAGGATCACAGCCATCCTGTTCACAGCCATCCTGGACACAGAGGGACTGTGTCTCCAAACAGTGATGGAGTTATGTAAGATGCTCAGTAATTACTAAAGAAACTTAAGGAAATTCTGTGGAGTATAACCTCCCTAAATGTAAGGCAAGGATTTTTATATGTGACTTCAGACGACTCAGAACATAAATATCAAGGAAGAAATTAGATGACTGAAAAACTGTTTAAACCACCCCTAGCAAGATTTGTCATTGAATAGGTCACAGTTCAACAAATGCTTAGACACAAAGAGGAATCAAATTAAATTTTAGATAGCTCACAACACATGAATTTCATTCGTGAGAGAAAGTTCTTGGGAATAAGCAAAGGAGTTCTTTTCTGAACTAGATTAACTAACCTCACGATGTTAGCATAAAATCATTCCCCTACAGGCAGCAAGGGCATGCTTTCAACTAGGGCTGTATCCCCAGGTCGTAGGGCTTGGCTCTTAGTCTGCTCCTCTCCCTGTGCTTTCGGTTAAGAAGTTGGGGGCAATTGGCTTTAGGAAATTAAATTCGCTGGTTATCCCTGACCCTCCAGTCATACACACCTCATACTGGTAGTTCTGAGACAGAGTCCCTGTCCCGCTGACATCCACCAGATGACCAGGAAAGTGTCCCTCAGGCGCAGAAAAGCCACCCATAGAAGATGCCCTGGCCCTCCTGCACAGCCTCACTCCCACGAACAGCAGCACAGACAAGAGGAAGAGCGAAGACACAGAAGCCAAGGCAATGACCAGGTACAGCGTGAGCTCATCCTCATCTTGGGCGGGGTCTCGCGCCACCTCTGGTAGAGGCAGGTAGGGCTGAGAAAAGCCATCAACCACCAGCACATGCAGAGTGACACTGGCAGACCTTGGAGGATCGCCATTGTCCTTGACCAGCAGCAGCAGCCTGTGCTTGGGCGCATCGCGCTCACTCAGCAGCCTGGAGGTGCGCACCTCGCCATTGTGAGCCCACACGCTGAACAGCCCTGGTTCTGTGGCCTTGAGCAGCTGGAATGACAGCCAGGCATTCTGTCCCGAGTCGCGGTCCACAGCCACCACCTTGGTGACCAGGTAGCCAGGTTCAGCCGCCCTGGGCAGCAGTTCTGTGAAGGGCGCAGAGGCGTTTTGCAGCGGGTAGAGCACGAAGGGCGCATTGTCGTTGGCGTCCAACACCTGCACGTGCACCACCGACTGGCTACTGAGCGCGGGCGAGCCTTGGTCTGTGGCGCCCACGTGGAACTCGAAGGTCTGCAGGGTCTCATAGTCCAGCGACCTGAGCGCGAACAGCTGCCCATTGTCTGCATTGATGGAGATGAGCGAGGAGAGGGGCAGCTGTGGGTCGTGGGTTGGCAGCAGCGAGTAGGTGATGTGGGCATTGGAGCCTGAGTCTGAGTCTGTGGCACTGATGGTGCCTATGTGCAGGGCGGGACTGTTGTTCTCTTGGACAAACAGGGTGTAGGAGCTTTGTGTGAAGGCTGGGGCGTTGTCGTTGACGTCAGAGACCTCCACTGTTATGGTGTGCTGGGTTGTGAGCTTGGGTGTGCCCATGTCGGTGACTGTGATGGTGATGTTGTACTCGGCTTGCGATTCTCTATCTAAAGGCGTCTCTGTTACTAGAGTATAGAAATTTTCCACAGATGGCTTCAGGACGAAGGGGAGATCATGCGGAATGGAGCATGTAGTTTTCCCATTGTTCCCCGAATCTTTGTCTCTAATTCTGAAAACAGCAACGACTGTCTCTGGTGAGTTCTCCGCAATTGGGCTAGTAAGCGATGACATGAGAAGTTCAGGTGAGTTATCGTTTACATCCACTACCTCTACAACCACAGTACATTTTCCAGAAAGTCCCCCGCCGTCTTTGGCCTGTATCGTTATTGAGTAAGCTTGAATTGCTTCGTAGTCGAGTTCACCTTTAAGATAAAGATCCCCAGTCGTAGAGTTGATTTGAAACGTTTGGAGAATTCTTTCGGTGGCATAAAAAAATGCGTATGCTATCTGTCCGTAACTTCCCGTGTCTAAATCCCTAGCAGACACGGCCACAACCAAGGAGCCAACAGGAGTGTTTTCAAGTGACTGTACTTTGTAGAGGGGCTGCGCGAATTCAGGGGAGTTGTCATTTACGTCCAACACCAGGACGCGCACCAGGGCTGTCCCAGACCTGGGTGGAGATCCACCATCTAAGGCTGTGAGAGTTAAGGTGAACTCTGCTATTTCTTCTCGGTCCAGCATTTGATCCAGTACCAGTTCAGGGAAGATAGTGCCCTCCCCTCCGTCGTGCACGTGAATGTGGAAATAGGCATTGGCGCTGATGGTGTAGTTCCTCAGGCTGTTCATCCCCACGTCGTAATCCAGCGCCCTCTCCAGTAGAAATTTTGCCCCAGGAGTTGTACTCTCTGATATTTTCAAGGGAATTTCTTTGTCTAGAAATACTGGGGAATTATCATTTATATCTCTGACATGCAGTGCAGCGCGGTGAATCTGAAATGGGTTTTCCAACAGCACCTGGAACATCAGCACACAGGGCTCCGTGGGGCCGCACAGCTCCTCCCGGTCCAGCTTTGCGTTCAGAATTAAATCTCCAGTAAGCGTACTGAGCAGTAAAAAGCCCGTGTTCTGGTCTGAAACAATTCTAGCCCCCCGAGCTGACAGTTCCTCCAGCCCCAACCCCAAATCCTTAGCTAGATTGGCCAGGAAAGTGCCCCTCTCAGTTTCCTCCGCCACAGAATACTGAAGCTGTTCGGCGCCAACCCAAGCAGCTCCCAGGAACACACAGAGAAACAGTACTTGCCTTTTCTGCACAGGTCGCTCCAATCTGAACTCCATTCTTTCTAAGACTTTCAAAATAAAACCCAAAATCCTTCCACTTTGTCTCAAGCAGCTCTCTGGAATGCCAGCAGCAGAATCCTTAGGAGTGATCAGGACACTAAGATTTGCTATGAAAAGGGAGAGGCACCTTCTCCCAGCGCTTGCTACTGCTATGTCATTTCCTAAGGCTTTGTCGGAAATCTAGACTATCCTTTGTGCATTTTCGCCCCTTCCCTTTCCCTTTTCTCTTTTTAGCCTGCAGCGCCACCTTGCGTTGTACGAGTGCTATTCTCTTTTTCAAGGCTACAGCGACAAGATGGTAGGTAGATTAAAGGCATTCTGCCCCATGGATTTTACATTAAATTCTGTTTCCCCACGAAAATTTAAGAAAATCTAAAAAACCTCCTGTTTCAAATGGTGATGTTTATAAAACAGAATCAATCATCCACCAAGAAGTCAACAAATACTGTGCTATTCATAAACCACTTAGTAAAACTGTTCATAGCACAGAACAACTAAAGTTTTTCTCCAGTTTTTTGTGAACCGTAAAATTCTTCCACTTTCAAGGTCTTCACTCTTCTTCTATACTTTTTATAATACTCTCTGCTCCGCGATGTTCACACTCCTTCTTCCCTAAGTACTATACATTGGTATTAGTTGTGAAAATCTCCAATAACCTGCAAATGCTCCAGTATTGGCTGTAGCAAGTAGGTCAGCTTTGCATTTGTGGAATTGCTTCGATATTTCATCTTTATGATGACTGCTCTCAGAGAAAAAAAAATGAGATTTTTGTTTGTCCATTTTTTTTTCCAGTGCAGGGTTTCTCTGAGTAACAGCTCTGGCAGTCCTGGAACTTGTTTTGTAGACCAGGCTGGCCTTGAACTCACAGAAATTCTCCTGCTTCTGCTTCCCAAGTGCTGGGATTAAAGGTGTGTGCCACCACCACCCAACTGAGATTTTGACATCAAGGTTGTTTTCTATTTCTTTCACAAATTTTTAAAAATATTTGTTTAAATTGCCCATGTGTTACTTAGCTTTTAAATTTTTGTGTCTTCAAGATAAACTAATCTTTACCATGATTAGTTTGATGCACAGGTATATATGTCAACATACCTTTAGGGTTTTCCAACACAATTTTCATGTGGGTTGGGCAGTAGATTATCATCCTGGCCTCACAGAAGAGGGAGGAAGCTTCTCCATCTGCTTTCTCAGACCAGAACAAGCATAGGTGAATTGTTTCCTTCTACATGCTTAGCTTCAATTTGCCTCTTAAACTGCCCGAGTTCAGCGCTCTCATTGGATCTTTATCTTCTCCATTCTGTATCGGGTTATGCCTGTTCACAATTCGTTAAGTACCTTTTCTTAAAAGTCATTTTTCTAGTTTTCACATCAGTCAGCATATTTAGCTTTTCCTATTATTATCAGCAATGTCTCAGAACTTATTTTTCAGTGGTGGTGAGACTTGTAAGAACTGCAGCTTTCTGGCCTTTAAAAATTCATGTTATTCCAGAATAAAATGCAGCCTTTATTTTTAAAAACCAAACACTGAAAGACCTAATATACAATGATTGTTGCCATCTCTGTTTCTCTCCCAAGATACAGTCATTTTTAGGCATTTCAGTCACCTCTGCTGCCACTGATTTTAAAAATATATCTTAGTCTCATGCATTATCAACTGAGTCCTTGGTAGACTGGATTAAATTTGAGCTCTTTCATGCCTCTTTTCACTATGTGTTAGGGACTTTGCTGTATAATAATTATGCTTTCCATTCTTATTTTCTTGACATTAATAACTGCTTTGGCTTTTAACTTTCTTTACCAATAGCACTTATCCCTGTCTTCCCATGATTCCGATTGCCTCCCAGTGCAATTCCACACGTGGTGATTCCCGTGTCTTCCAAGATACCAGCTCCCTTTTAAATCAGGCGGTTGCTTTCTCCCTCTTTTACACAGCTTGGAACTTCTCCTTGTTGTCATCCATGGGATTCTGTCTTTTATTCTAGTTAAGTTTCCAAGTTATGATATTTTTTGTATCTTTCTGTTCTCCCATTTACTCATGGGATTTAAGAAATCGCATTTTAATAGGTTCCTGTGACTGAGAAGATAGGATGTCAAGGGACTCACCAAGGAATATTCTGTACAACATCAATTTCTTGAGTCACAAAGATCCAGACTGGACCACTGTTGTTTGCTATGCTTGAGACACGGTCATCATTCTGGAATGATCACACGGACAATCATTCCACTTCCCCCTGTTTTGTATGTTCTCCCTTCTGTTTCTTCTCTCTCTCTCTCTCTCTCTCTCTCTCTCTCTCTCTCTCTTTCTTTTCTTTTTTAAAAGATACAATGATATTTATTCATTATTACATTAACTCTTAAAAATTATTCTTAATTTTATTCTTAAAAAAGAATTATTACATAATTTCTTTTTTTAATTCTTAGATTTTTTTAAAAATACCAATCCAAATTCCCACTCCCTCCCCTCCTCCCATTCCTTCCACACACCCTCCCACCCACCCCCATCTAATCCTAAGAGAGGATAAGGCATATTGCTTTGTGGAAGGTCCAAGGCCCTCCCTACTATATCTAGACTGAGCAAGGTATACATCCAAAGAGAATAGGATCCCAAAAAGCCAGTACCTGCTGTAGAGATAAATCCTGATGCCACTACCAGTGGATCCTCAGTCTGCCCCAGCCGTTCAGCTATCAAACACATTCAGAGGGACTAGTTTGGTCCTATGCTTGTTCCTTCCCAGTCCAGCTGGAGTTGGTAAGCTCCCATTAGCTCAGGTAAACTGTTTTAGTGGATGAACCCTTCATGGTATTGACCTCTTTGCTCATATTCTCATTCCTTCCACTCTTCAGCTGAACCTTGGGAGCTCAGCCCTGTGCTCTGATGTGGATCTCTGCCTCTGTTTCTGTCTGTTGTTGGACGAACATTCTCTGGTGATATTTAATATAATCATCAGTATGCTAAAAGGGCAAGTCAAGATTGGGCCCCCTCTCCTCTATTGCTTATAGTTTGAGGCAGGATCATCCTTGTGGATTTCTGGGAATTTCTCTAGAGCCAGTTTCTGCTAACCCTATAATGGCTCCCTCAATCAAGATATCTCTTCCCTTGCTCTCATTTCTGACCTTCTTCCACCTCATCTATCCCATTTCCTCAAGTTCTTCTCAAGCCTCCCCTTCACCTCTCCTCTTCCCCTTTACCTTTCCTTCTTCTCCTGCCCCCATGCTCCCAATTTTGTCAGGCAATATTGTCTGTTTCCAATTACCAGCTGTATCTATATATGTTTTTCTTTGGGTTCACCTCATTACTTAGCTACTCTAGGATACTGAACTATAGGCTCAATGTCCTTTGTTTATAGCTAGTATCTACTTATGGGTGAGTAATACCATGTTCATCTTTTTGGGTCTGGGTTACCTGACTCAGGATAGTGTTTTCTAATTCCATCCATTTGCAGGCAAAATTCAAGATGTTATTTTTTTCTTTTTTTCCCACTGTGTAGTACTCTAATGTATAAATGTGTCATATTTTCTTTATCCATTTTTCAGTTGCGGGACATCTAGGCTGTTTCCAGGTTCTAGCTATTACAAACAATGCTGCTATGAACATAGTTGAACAAATGCCTTTGTAACATGATTGAGCATGTTTTGGGTATATGCCCAAGAGTGGTATTGCTGGATCCTGAGGTAGGTTGAATCCCAGTTTCCTGAGAAACTGCCACACTAATTTCCAAAGTGGTTGCACAAGTTTGCATTTCCACCAGTAATGGATGAGTGTTCCCCTTACTCCACATTCTCTCCAGCATAGGCTATCATTGGTGTTTCTGATCTTAGCCATTCTGACAGGTGTAAAATGGTATGTCAGAGTTTTTTTGATTTGCTTTTCCGTGAAAGCTAAGGATGTTTAATATTTCCTTAAGTATCTTTTGGCCATTTGAGAATCTTCTGTTGAGAATTCTCTGTTTAGTTCAGTACCCCATTTTTAATTAGGTTATAATTTTAATGTCTATTTTTTTGAGTTCTTTATGTATTTTGGAGATCAGGCCTTTGTCTTATGTGGGGTTGGTGAAGATCTTTCCCCACTCAGTAGGTTGCTTTTTTGTCTTATTGACTGTGTTCTTTGTTTTACAGAAGCTTCTCAGTTTCAGGAGGTCCCATTTATCTATTGTTGCTCTTAGTGTCTGTGCTACTGGGGTTATATTTAGGAAGTGGTCTTCTGTGCCCATGCATTGAAGACTACTTCTTACTTTCTCTTCTATCAGGTTCAGTGTGGTCGGATTTATATTGAGGTCTTTAATCCATTTGGACTTGAGTTTTGTGCTTGGTGATACATATAAATCTATTTTCATTCTTCTATATGTTGACATCCAGTTATGCCAGCACCATTTGTTGAAAATGTTTTCTTTTTTTCCATTGTATAACTTTAGCTTCTTTGTCAAAAATCAGGTGTTTACAGGTGTGTGGATTAATATTCAGCTCTTCAATTTGATTCCATTAGTCAACATCTCTGTTTTTATGCCATTACCAAACTGTTTTCATGACTGTGGCTCTATAATAGAGTTTGATGTCAGGGATGGTGCTGCCTCCAGAAGTTCCTTTATTGTACAGGATTGTTTTGGCTATACTGTTTTTTTTTTTGTTTTTTCGTATGAAGTTGATTATTTTTCTTTCAATGACTGTGAAGAATTGTGTTGGGATTTTGATGGGTATTGCATTGAATCTATAGATTGCTTTTGATAGAACTGCAATTTTTACTATGTTGATCCTTCCTATCTAAGATCATGGGAGATCTTTTCATTTTCTGGTATCCTCTTAAATTTCTTTCTTCAAAGACTTAAAGTTCTTGTCATACAGGTCTTTCACTTCTTTGGTTGGTGTTACCCCAAGATATTTTATGTTTATTTATGGCTATTTTGAAAGGTGATGTTTCTCTGATTTCCCTCTCCGCTTCTTTATCCTTTGTGTATAGGAGGGCTACTGATTTTTTTTTTGAGTTGACCTTGTATTCTGGCACATCACTGAAGGTATTTATCAGCTGTAGGAGTTCTCTGGAAGAGTTTTTGGGGTCACTTATGTACACCATCATATCATCTGCAAATAACGAAAGTTTGACTTCTTCCTTTCCAATTTGAATTTCCTTGATCTCCTTTTGTTGTTTTATTGCTAGTGCTGAAACTTCAAGAACTATGTTGAAGAGGTATGGAGAGAGTGGACACCTTTGTCTTATTCCTGATTTTAGTGAAATCACTTTGAGTTTCTCTCCATTTAATTTAATGTTAGCTCTCAGATTGCTGTATATTGCTTTTATTATATTTTGATATGTTGTTCCTTGTATCCCCGACCTTTATCATGAAGGGGTGTTGGATTTTCTCAAATGCTTTTTCAGCATCTAATGAAATAATCATATGGGTTTTTTCTTTCAGTTTATTTATATGATGGATTACATTGATAGATTTTCCATATGTTGAACCAGTCTTGCATCTGTGGGATAAAGCCGACTTGATCATGGTGGATGATTTTTTTTATGTGTTCTTGGATTCGGTTTGCTAGTATTTTATTGAGTACTTTTGAATCCATGTTCATGAGTGAGATTAGTCTGTAATTCTCTTTCTTGGTCGAGTCTTTGTGCGGTTTTGGTATCAGGTTAACTGTAGCCTCATAAAAAGAATTTGGCAATGTCCCTTCTGTTTCTCTTATAGGAAACACTTTGAAGTTATAACTATTAGCTCTTCTTGAAAGTCTCTTTTTCTACTTTGAGATACCTTTTCATTTTATAGACACCATCCTGTAGTTTTCAGAAAAGGATGTATGAAAGATAAATTTTGTTATGATCTTTGAAAAATTGTGCATGTGATATTTGTTTTCAGGTGCACATGGCCTTGAACTCACAGAGAATCTTCTGTTTCTGCCTCTTGAGTACTGTGATTAAAGACATGGACCACCATGCCTGGCTACTCTTGTTGTGATCCTAAACATATTAAAATATCTTTATTCTACCTCCAAGCTTGATTAGAACTGTACTTATGATTTTTAGGTTGAAAATAATTGTTCTCCAGAATTAAGTTTTGTCTTTGAGATGATTGAACAATTGTAATTGCTATGAAATCTGAATCTAATCATTTTCTCATTATCAATATATGTCATACATATTTTATATATTGTTATAGGAGTTTCACTACCTCAACCATTTAGAAATTAACAGTCATGCATTATTTCGCCCAGGACTGGTTTCCTTCAGCTTCTTCAAATTTTTAGTTATTTCATTGATTCCCCTCCTTCATTGACTCTCTCTCCCCCCTTTTCACAGAGTTCTTTTAATTCAGCTATACTCTGGTATACTCCTCTCATTTCTATACTTATATTTTTTCTAATTAAAAGTGTTTTTCTGTTTTTTTTTAAAAAAGATTATTTATTTATTTATTTATTTATTTATTTATTTATTTATTTATTATGTACATAGTATCCTGCTAGCAAGTAAGCCAACAATCCAGAAAAGGGCACCAGATCTCATCACAGATGATTATGTGCCACCATGTCATCATCATCATCATCATCATCATCATCATCATCATCATCTATGCCCCAGCAATGCTTAAGCATGCCTGGGCAGCCCGTTTATGGTGCTTCTCCAGTTGTTCCTATCCTGGACAGTCCTAGATGCTTGTGTTACTGTCATACCCGAGGTTCCACAGTCTTCCTTTATGCTGTCTACCCAGTGTTTTTTCTTTTGTGTGTGGGTCCTTCCTCTTTGCCTTATCCTGTGCACTCCTCCAAGCAGTGCTATCTCTGAATATCTGCTGTCATTCATTTTCATAACATGGCCGAGGTCTCTCAAGCGCTATTGTCGTATCCTGTAGTTTACTTCCTTCTGTAGATGGAGATGTTTCTTAATGTCATTGTTGTGTAGCCTGTCTCTTCATGTGATGCCCAGAATCCTCCTGAGACATGCCATCTCAAACACATTCAGCCTCTGTTGTGAGGAGCATTTCATTGTCCAAGTTTCAGAGTTATAAAGAAGTCAGCTCAAGACAAGTGTCTTATACACTTGTAACTTTGTTGTTGTCATTATGGCTCTTGTTGACCAAACCTTTTCTGTTGCCTGGAGTGCAGCCCTCACTATTCCTATCCACCTCCTGATGTCTGAAACAGTTCCCTCCTTTGAAATGAGGCTTCCTCCTAGATAGGCAAAGTTGACTGTTTGCCTGAGGTTCTGATTCTTTATTACAATGTTAAAATCCTTGTGTGCCCTTCCCATGTGTTGTATCTCAGTCTCCTCTATGTTTACTTTCAAGCCAAGGTTTTCACTGACTTCCACCACTCTATTTACTATGGCCTGCAGCTTGTTTGGACTTTCAGCAAGTAGTGCTGTGTCGTCGGCAAAACACAAGTTATTGATTCGCACACCACCTATCTGCACGCCTATCTCCTCATCCTCCAGGGCTGCTGCTATTATTAATTCCAGGAATATATCAAAGAGTAGTGGTGAGAGGACGTATCCCTGCAACGCTCAGACTTTGACTGATGCAAAAGTAGAGCCACCATGTGGTTGCTGGGAATTGAACTCAGGTCCTCTGGAAAAACAGTCAATGCTCTGAATCTCTGAGCCATCTCTCCAGCCCCCAAAGCATTTTTCAATATTTAGTGAGGTATATTTTTGATTTTCTTTTTTTTTCTTGAAAAAAGTCTCACTCTGTAGCCCTGGCTGGATTAGAGCTCGCGTTGTAGTCCAGGCTGACCTGAGATCCATCAGCCTCTGTTTCCTAAGTACTGGGACTAAAGGTGTGTGCTGCCATACCTGGCTTGTTTGAGGGAGCTTTTAAACTTTATTATTAAGCCCTTCTATTGAAATTTTTCATTTGTTAAGTTCATATTTTCCCAGAGCTCTTTCATTCTTATTGGTTAGAGGCAATGATTTTTTCCCTCTGATGATAATAATACAGTTTTCTTCCCAGGATTTCCCTCCCATTTTTCCTCTTTGAAAATGGTATAGTTCTTCCAAGAGTCTCTTTGCATTGGTTTGTTTATATTTTTCTATGTGAAAAATCTCCTCAGATTTTTCAGTGCTAGGGATTGAACCCTAGGCTTCCTCCATGCTAGTGATCACTGAGCCACATTCCCAGGCCAAGCGCTTGTCTTTTGTTTTGTTTTTGCTTTTTTTTGTTTTTTTGTTTGTTTGGGTTTTTGTCTTGTTTTGTTTTTCAAGACAAGGTTTCACTATGAAACAGCCCCAGCTGTCCTGGAACTCACTTTGTAGACCAAACTGGCCTTGAACTCATAGAGATCTGCCTGCCTCTGCCTCCCAAGTGCTGGGATTAAAGGAGTGCACCACTGTGTTCAGCTTCCAAGCATTTGTTCTAATTCAGCTTTAAAAACTGATTAGCAGAGTGATAGCTCTGAGTAGATTGAGAGTGCTTACTTAAGTCATTATCCTAAGGGGAACCGGAAGCACTCCAGTGAGTGTGAGCTGCTCTTTCCCTATTTATTTTCCTTTGTTCTTTTGCTGTCCATTTTTCCCTTCTTTCCTTCTTATGTATTTTTTATTCTTTTACAGTCTATATTTTCTATTTTCTTACTCTTTTTAGTTGATTGCTTTTTGGAGATAGAGTTTTGTATTACAGGTCAAGCTAGCATGTATGTAGCCAAGACATCTGCCTCCACCTCTGACCTAATTGAATGAGAATCATGAGCTGCCCTGTCCCAAATTTTCTGTTTTCTACCCAAAAGGAAAAAATTTGAAGTGAAACAGGTAATGAATTGGGTATGACTAGAGGAGCAGAGATTTTCACTGAAGGAGGCTATTTTTATATTATATTTTAGTATCAAGTCAGTATCATTTAACTCCTTCAAATTTCAAAGGCTCATTGTAGTTAGTTCTCCTATTACATATCCTACACAATTTCTCATCAGTTCCCCTCACAG
This sequence comes from Myodes glareolus, assembly GCF_982192425.1. Lineage (NCBI taxonomy): Eukaryota > Metazoa > Chordata > Mammalia > Rodentia > Cricetidae > Myodes > Myodes glareolus. Next base: position 49,684,936 of record NC_142038.1, read on the forward strand.
TAGCCATCCAAGGACACAGGGTTTTCTTTAACCAAAACTAGTGGGGAAAAGCAAATATGTTAAGATAGGAGCTGTCTCTGAATACTTCACCTCGGATGATGCCATTTCTAGGCTTTTAAGTCCAGCTATTCTGATGCCTCTAGAATTTCTGCAGTATAAGTAGGAATATGTATGTAATTTGTATAATATAATATGCATGTAATTTTTCCTCTATTGTTTTCTGTTTTATCCCCATCTCTGCAGGGCTGGATTTTAAAAATGTCTATGCTTTTGTTCATACATTTACAAAAGGGACCAATTTAAAGATACATGTCCAATCTACAGATTATATATAGAACCCAAAGCCTCCCGATGGGAATACTCAAAGTCTTACTCAACCTATATGGAACCTTACAGGTGTACCTGAAGGCTTGTACCCTAAGGGACTCTAGATCCTATTAAATTGACAAGTAATACTAACCATAACAGGAAGACGTTTGATGATGGGGATGTACTCAACGCCAAAGTACTTGTTGGGTTTGACTTATAAGTCAAAAAACAGAAACTCAGACTTCCAAGAAACATTTTATATACAATGTAACTGAGGAATGTTGTGAAGGAAAGCAATTTTGGCTCAATAATTTACCTAATTTATATTGTTCAAATACAGAGAAAACAATTCAACAAACAGTAAAGAATTAATAAATGTTATATCAGTATTCATGAGTACTTTTTGTATTTTGAGACAGGGTTTCTCTGTGTAGCTTTGGAGCCTGTGCTCTGTAGTCCAGGCTAGCCTCTAACTCAGAGAGATCTGCCTGCCTCTGCCTCCTGAGTGCTGGGATTAAAGGCATGCGCCATCACTGCCTGGCCATTCATGAGTATTTATTGAAATAAACTACTTAAGTCTAAAGTTCAGCTAACTATAGATGAATGGAGAAATTATGATGGAAGAACTAATGTAAAATTAGATGTAAAAATATCTGAGGAGATCTGTTTTCCTCTCTCTCCCTTTCCTCCTCAAGAGTAAGATTCATAAGCTGTCTAGGCCAGATTGATCTCCACTTTCTTCTGTCAGGTGATAAGATGAATCAATTGTCCTTCTTTGAAATCTTGGTCATCATTACTTCTTTTAACATGCCCTCTTCTCTCCTAAGGTTGATCAGTAGTCCAGGCTGGACTTCATCTCTCCTAACTTTGCGCAAGTAGTGAGGTCGGTCAGTTGTCAGTCTTCCTAGGTTGGTTTATGGTTTTTGTGTGATCACCCACAATGCCATGGTACTCGAGTGGCCATCAGAAGGCAACTTGCAAGGTACTTAAGTCCTTAGTGTATGTGAGATCTGGAGAGCAAACTTAGGTTCTTAGGTATTGTGACAACTGCCACAACTCATCACTTTAACACAAATTTTTGTTCTGCTATGTCTCCCTTCAAATCTCCAGACTCTTCTGGAAATGGCGATGGCAGCTAGGCCAGGCCAGGCTGTAATGGATCTACAGTGTGCTATGAAGCCTAGAGCCCTATATTGAGCCTCAAATTAGAACTGGAAGGTACATTCACTGTACTCATACTAACATCCAAGAGTGTACACCAGGATTACTCTCCCTCCCATAGCATGAATTACACAGCTGAGACCTACACAAAAAGAAAGATTATCATCTGAACGTAGAAAGATGTTCCTTGCCCTGTTCACACAACTTGTAGGTGGTTCTGTACTTCCAACTTGTACTAGGGTCTGTGCCTAGCCCACCTGTCCTCTTCCAGTATAATCAATAAAATGTTTCCATTAAAAAAATCATTGAGAAGGGGCTTGAGAGATGACTCAGCGGTTAAAAACACTTGTTGCTATTTTCAGAGGAATTTGGTTCTCAGCATACATCTTAAGAAGGTTGAACAAATGCTTTTGTAGTATGATTGGGCATCTCTTGGGTACATTCCCAAGAGTGGAATTGCTGGATTCTGAGGTAGGTTGACTCCCAGTTTCCTGAGAACCTGCCACACTGATTTCCAAAGTGGTTGCACAAGTTTGCATTCCTATCAGCAATGGATGAGCGTTCCTCTTACTCCACATCCTCTCCAGCATAGGCTATCATTGGTGTTTTTGATTTTAGCCATTCTGACAGGTGTAAGATGGTATCTCAAAGTTGTTTTGATTTGCATTTCCCTGATAACTAAGGTAGTTGAACTTGACCTTAAGTATCTTTTGGCCATTTAAACTTCTGTTGAGAATTCTCTGTTCAGTTCAGTACCCCATTTTTTAACTGGGTTATTCAGAATTTTGATGTCTAGTTTCTTGAGTTCTTTATATCTTTTGGAGATCAGTCCTTTGTCTGATCCGGGGTTCGTGAAGATCTTCTCCCATTCAGTAGGTTGCCTTTTTGTCTTAATGGCAGTGTCCTTTGCTTTTACAGAAACTTCTCAGTTTCAGGAGGTCCCATTTATTCATTGTTACTCTTATTGTCTGTGTTACTGCGGTTATAGGTAGAAAGTGGTCTCCCATGCCCATGTGTTGCAGACTACTTCCCACTTTCTCTTTTATTAGATTCAGTGTGGTCAGATTTATATTGAGGTCTTTAATCCATTTGGACTTGAGTTTTGTGCATGGTGATACATATGGATCTATTTTCATTCTTCTACATGTTCACATCCAGTTATGCCAGCACCATTTGTTAAAGATGCTTTGTTTCTTCCATTGTATAATTTTAGCTCCTTTGTCGAAAATCAGGTGTTCATAGGTTTGTGGATTAATATCAGGGTTTTTGATTCTATTCCATTGGTCAACATCTTTATTTTTATTTCAATACCAAGCTGTTTTCATTACTGTAGCTCTGTAATAGAGTTTGAAGTCAGGGATGGTAATGCCTCTGGAAGTACTTTTATTATATAGTATTGTTTTGGCTATCCTGTGTTTTTTGTTTTTCCATATAAAGTTGATTATTGTTCTCTTAAGGTCTGTGAAGAATTTTGTTGGGATTTAGATGGGGATTGCATTGAATCTATAAATTGCCTTTGGTATAATTGCCATTTTTACTATGTTGATCCTACCAATCCAAGAGCATGGGAGATCCTTCCATTTTCTGGTATCCTCTTCAATTTCTTTCTTCAAAGTTCTTGTCAAATAGATCTTTCACTTCCTTGGTTAGTGTTACCCCAAGATACTCTATGCTATTTGTGGCTATTGTGAAAGGTGATGTTTCTCTGATTTCCCTCTCTGCTTCTTTATTCTTTGTGTATAGAAAGGCTAGATGCCCAATCATACTACAAAAACATTTATTCAACTATGTTCATAGCAGCACTATTTGCAATAGCCAGAACCTGGAAACAGCCTAGGTGTCCCTCAGTGGAAGAATGGATAAAGAAAGTGTGGCACATATACACATTAGAGTTCTACTCAGTGGTAAAAAACAATGACATCTTGAATTTTGCATGCAAATGGATGGAGATAGAAAACACTATACTGAGTGAGCTAACCCAGACCCAAAAAGATGAATATGATATGTACTCACTCATTAGTGGATTCTAGTCATAAACAAAGGACATTGAGCCTATATTTCATCATCCTAGAGAAGCTAAATAATAAGGTGAACCCAAAGGAAAACATATATAGATCCTCCTGGAAATTGGAAGCAGACAAGATTGCCGGGCAAAAGTTGGGAGCATAGGGGTAGGGGTGGAGTGGAGTGAAGGCGAGAGGGGGAGAGAGAAGGGAGAAGGGGAGGATTGGGGAGAACTTGGGGGAGTGGGATAGTTGAGATGCAGGAAGGGTGGATATGGGAGCATGGAAGAAGATATCTTAATTAAGGGAGCCATTTTAGGGTTAGCAAAAGACTTTGCTCTAGAGGGGTTCCCAGGTGTCCAAGGGGATGTTCCCAGCTAGGTCTTGGGCAGTAGAGGAGGGATGCCTGAACTGGCCTTGTCCCATAGCCACACTGAAGAATATCTTGAATATCACCATAGAACCTTAATCTGGTGATGGATGGAGAAAGAGACAGAGACCCACATTGGAGCATTGGACTGAGTTCCCAAAGTCCAGATGAAGAGCAGAAAAAGGGAGAAGATGAGCAAGGAAGTCAGGGCCACGAGTGGTTCATCCACCCACTGAGACTTAGTAACTGATCTAATGGGAGCACACCAAGGCCAGCTGGACTGGGACTGATGGAACATGTGATCAAACTGGACTCTCTGAATGTGGCTGACAATGAGGGCTGACCGAGAAGTCAATGATAATGACACTGGGATTTGATTCTACTGCATGTACTGGCCTTTTGGGATCCTAGTCTGTTTGGATGCACACCTTCCTAGGCCTGGATGAAGGGGGGAGGGCCTTGGACTTCCCACAGGGCAGGGTACCCTGCCTTCTTTTTAGGACTGGAGGGGGAGGGAGAGGTTGAGTAAGGAGAGTGGGAGGGAAATAGGAGGAGGGGAGGAGGTGGAAATTTTGAATGGTATTATTTATAAAGCAATAAAAAAGGAAAAGGAAAATAAAAGAAAGTTGACTGAAGAATTTTATACCCAGCTAAACCATACTTCTCAGTCATGTGAGACTTTAGACCTATAAATGTTTATAAAGGTCTACTTCTGTTGAAATGAAGCAAGGGATAAGATAATGTGGATGATTCAGACATGAGGAAGAAAGCTGGGAATTCCTTTCTATTTGAGTTCATAGGTTTATCTTGATTCTCTTTTTAATCATTACAGAGAGAAAGTGTTAAAAAATTAACTTGTAAACAGCAAAAGAATGGAACAAGAGTAAATGTCAGAGAAAACAATCTAATTTTGGAAGGTGCAAAGAATACAAACAAGTGGTAACTAACAAACTATTATTTTCTCTTATTAAGAAGGTTATTAATAATGGAAAAATCAATTCCAGTTAAATAGTGATTCATGTGGAATGTTCAGAGAGAAGAAAAAAATAAAAGTGACTGAGAATATCTGTGAGGAGTGGTGATATCTGAGACTTCCCTTTCCATCTGTAAAATGAGGCATGCTTATTTTACTCTGAGTGTAGGACAATGTCAGAGCTCTGTACTGAGGTATTGATAAGTACCAGCGAAAGCAAGGACAGGAATTGAACTTTAGTGTGGAGAAGATTGAAAATTCTGCACAGATTATCATGTTTCTCCCATACCAAGGAGTTCAAAAGGCCAGGTGTCAAGTTTTTAATTCCTTCCACCCTGTCCACTGACATTGTTATTGAATTCCTCTCTGGAAAATGACATGGGTCCATGAGAGAACTTAAAGATTTTTGGTCCTAAAAGAAATTGTCTCTCCCTAAGTTAAGGTTGACCACTCAACTGGTCTCAACCAAATACAGGATATCTAATAAGCATTTTACTTCTAGGAAAGTGATAAAAACAGTCATCCAAAAAAGTGTGAGAAGGAAACTCTCTAACATGAAGATAGATAAATGAAAAAAAAAGAGAATAATAAGTTAAACATAAAAGAAAATGCTATTGGAAGTACTTTTAAAACTTAAAATTAATGCTTTCAAAAGCATCATAAAATATTTGACTTCTGTAACAAAATGAAAGAACAGTATAGACAAATTAGCAATATAAATTTAAGGGTTAAAACAATAAAACAGTGTTATAAAATATTGACCTAAAGTGTAAAGGGTAAAATTAAAAAGCCCTTGGTAGGGAATATCATACTCATCATAATTTTTCATTAGGCAGTGATTTCCAAAATATGACACCTAAAGTACAAACCACCAAATAAAAATCAAAATATTGGGTTTACCAAAGTAAGGTTTTTCTTCAAAGAACATTATCAACAAAGTAAAATGATAGCATACAACATGAGAATTATTCATAAAATGTTCATAAATTATTTGATAAGGCTCTAGTTTAAACTGTATTACTACACTTCAACACATAGGAATGCCATTGGAGAATATACTCAAGTGGTCAATAAACACATGGAAATACTCTCAATTCCCATAGTCATCTGGGAGCTGAAAGTCAAACCAGAGTAAGGTGCTGCTCCACACATATAGGATGACAACAATCAAAAACAAAACAGGATATGGAGGAATTCACTTCTCTGTACATTGTTGGTAAGAATGTAAAATGGCATTGTTTTTGAAAAATACTTTGATAATAACTCAATAACTCAAAAGATACCATTATGCAGCACTCAGGAAGCAGAGGCAGGTGATCTCTGTGAGTTCAAGGCCAGTCTTGTTTACAGAGTGAGTTCCAAGACAGCCAGGGTTACACAGAGAAATCCTGTCTTAAAAATCAAACATATAGTCCCTTTGCAACATAGTAATTCTAATAATAGACCTATCTCAAAATAATTAAAAACATATGTACAGAAAACCCTTGTACATGAGTGCTTATAGCATCATTATTTATAATATTCAAAGTTTCTTATGTCTACTGAGAAAAGTATGGTATATTTATCCAATAGAAATTACTGATATATATTATAACAGGATGGGCCTTAAAAATGTTATGCTAAGTGAGAAAAGACAGACACAAAATGCTTCATATTATATGATTTAATGTATATAAAATGTACAGAATGAAAAAAGCCCAAAGATATAGAAAACTGATTAGCAGTTTACCATGGACTAGAGTGGTGTGTTTGTGTGTGTGTGTGTGTGTGTGTCTGTCTGTCTGTCTTAATTGACACCAAGTTTATTTTAGGGATGATGAAAGTATTTCAATTTTGATAGTGATAATAATTATACATAGAGGTATATACATTATATACCACTAGAAAATAACCACATATTAATTAAATCTCACCATTTATCTTAAAACTTAAAAGCCACCATAGAAAGAAACATTCATGGAACATGAATGAGCTGTTTTAAAGCAATACTATGATACCAAAGACTGAAAATTTAATCAGATGAATTTTTAAAAAGTAGCTGGAGAATATCTACATTCTGGTAAAAATAAAAACAAAACATAGCAAGCATGGCAAAGATAAGAAAGCATAAGCTATGTGTAGTGGCCCTACTATGTAATCCCATCACTCAGTAGCCTGAAGTGAGATCTCAAGTTCAATGCTATCATGGCCAGCTTGCCCTAGGGTACATTAGACCATATATTAACAAGAAAGAAATAGAAAAATTAAACATTAAACAACCTACTATTGAGCAATCAATTCATCAAAGATTAAAATAAAAAAATTCTATCAAACAAATGAAACTGAACCCAACACTCTACAGTCAGTGAGATATAGCAAAAGCAGTACTAAAAGGAAAATTTATAGCAATCAATGCAGCCACTAGAAGAAAATACAGCTCTGAGATAAACCGTCTGTCGCCGTGCTTCAAAGGACCAAGAGGACAAGGTTAAAATTAATAGATGAAAAGAAGTAGTAGGGTGGAAACAAGCAATCAAGAGGCTGAATAACCCACAAAAGATGAAGGCAACCAAGAGCAGTTCTTTGAAGATAGAACTAAAGCTGACAAACATTTGACTTGACTAAAAGTGAAAGAAAAGCAAACCAATCAGAGATGAAAATGGAGACACTGCAATCAACACTACAAAAACTTAAAAGACGGTGCAAGAATATAAATAATGAACAGACATATGGCAAATAATTTTATAACTTAGACAAACTGTTGAAGAAACTTGGCAGGGCAAAAATAAGTGTCAGTTATTTAGAAGTCTGTTATCAAAGAAAAGTCAAAGATTAAATGGCTAAGCTACTGAATTTCACCAAATATTTAAATTATTCTCTGTATGCATGTAGCTACCCATGGGCACCAAGAGAGGGCACTGGATCTTGCTGGGATTAAAGTCTGTGGTGAACCACCAGACATGAGTGCCAGGAACTGAACTGGGGTCCGCAGAAGAATATTTGCTCTTAAGCACGAGTCATCTTTCTAGTAGCCGCTGATAGTTTTAACCAGATGTTACAAGTTTACTGTAATTCACTTTTAGAGAACTGTTCTCATTTGTTAGTTTGTCTCATTTACATTCATATGAAGAACTTACTGACTTAGTTTTTTCTTTTTGATGTTGGGCATTGGATCCAGGGCATCGAGCATGCTAAGCACATGTTCTTTCATTGGGCTGCACCCCGAGCTCCAGACATTATTTATTTTAGAACAGTGCTGACTTAATGACAATTTTCTGGTGAAAGCATCCTAATGTGCCTTCTTTGTGCTTGTTATGTATGTATTAATAATACAGAGCACATATCATGTTAAAAGAATGAGAATAAATATCTACACATCAAAACCATTTATGGAAAATGAATCACAAGTGTACCAATAAGTCTGTCACTTTTTGATGGACCAAGTTTTTCAGAATGCCAAAAGATGATTTAATTAAATGTTATCAATTTTGAAAGAAAACACTCAATTTAGAAACAAAGTCTCGATTAATCAACGGCTCATTTGAAGAAAGAAAATAGAGCTCTTGAGATAACTTGCAGCAGATTCATAAGATTTAGAAGATCACGAAAAGGTTCACATAATTGAAAATTATATTTAAAGCTGAAAGCCATCATTTGCAATAACGTTAAATTCATGCTAATGATAAATGTAACTTTTGAAACACGAGTCCTTTGATTACAAGAAATCAACGAACAGGCTTAAATACCAGGGACCTGAAAACATCTGTGACATTGTAAAATGTGTGGTGAAAATAATACCACCAAGAAAGGACATTTTGCAGCTACTTTGTGCACTTGAGCGTAAGCTGGTTAACAAAAATGCAAGGAATTATCAACAATTAGAAACAGCTATAAATGTGACTATTAGTAACGTGCTAATTCGCTCTTTACAATGAGTGAAACGTTGGGAAATTACACATGCATCAGTGAAGACTTAATTCATCTCACAAGATCAAAGTACGATTTCTAGTTAAATCCCAAATGATCCCTAAAGTTGGAATGTTCCTCATCGTTCCGATAAACAGTTTCATTCAAGAAGTTGGGAAGTACTGGTTTAAGAAATTTGAACTCATTTGTCCCCGTACCTCCCGTCAGACACACCTCATACTGGTAGCTCTGGGACAGGGTCCCTGTGCCACTGACATCAACCAGGTGACCAGGAAAGTGGCCCTCAGGAACAGTGCAGCCACCCACAGAGGCTGCCCTGGCCCTCCTGCACAGCCTCACCCCTACGAACAGCAGCACAGACAAGAGGAAGAGAGAAGACACAGACGCCAAGGCAATGACAAGGTACAAAGTAAGCAGGTCTTCGTCCTGTGTGGGGTCTTGCGCCACCTCTGGCAGAGGCAGGTAGGGCTGAGAGAAGCCATCCACCACCACCACTTGCAGAGTGACACTGGCAGACCTTGGAGGATCGCCATTGTCCTTGACCAGCAGCAGCAGCCTGTGCTTGGGCGCATCGCGCTCACTCAGCAGCCTGGAGGTTCGCACCTCGCCATTGTGAGCCCACACGCTGAACAGCCCTGGCTCCGTGGCCTTGAGCAGCTGGAATGACAGCCAGGCATTCTGGCCAGAGTCGCGGTCCACAGCCACCACCTTGGTGACCAGGTAGCCTGGCTCCGCTGCCCTGGGCAACAGTTCTGTGAAGGGCGCAGAGGCGTTCTGCAGCGGATAGAGCACGAAGGGCGCATTGTCGTTGGCGTCCAGTACCTGCACGCGCACCAGCGCCTGGCTACTGAGCGCGGGCGAGCCTTGGTCTGTGGCGCCTACGTAGAACTCGAAGGTCTGCAGGGCCTCATAGTCCAGCGCCCTGAGTGCGAACAGCTGCCCGTTGTCAGCATTGATGGAGATGAACGAGGAGAGGGGCAGCTGTGGGTCGTGGGTGGGCAGCAGCGAGTAGGTGATGTGGGCATTGGAGCCTGAGTCTGAGTCTGTGGCACTGATGGTGCCTATGTGCAGGGCGGGGCTGTTGTTCTCTTGGACAAACAGGGTGTAGGAGGTTTGTGTGAAGGCTGGGGCGTTGTCGTTGACGTCAGAGACCTGCACTGTTATGGTGTGCTGGGTTGTGAGCCTGGGTGTGCCCATGTCGGTGACTGTGATGGTGATGTTGTACTCAGCTCTGCTCTCTCTGTCCAGTGGGCCTTCTGTTACCAAAGTGTAGAAATTATCTCCATTAGGTTTCAAGAGGAAGGGAAGTTGGCCTTGGATAGAGCAAATCATTTTCCCGTTCTCGCCTGAGTCTGGATCTGAAATTCCAAAGATGGCGACTACAGTTTCGGGAGAATTTTCTGGAATTTCACTGATAAGTAATGACATGGTGAGATCAGGGGCGTTGTCATTTACATCCGTCACGTCTATTACTACCGTGCATTTTCCTGAAAGACCTCCCCCATCAGAGGCCTCGATTTCCATGTGGTAAGACTGAATTTCCTCAAAGTCTAAAAGTTTTCTTATTCTAATTTCTCCGGTGTCTGAATTTATTTCAAAAGCCCGAAGCACCTGATTTGAGGATTGAAAAAGCGAATAGGACAGCTCTCCGTGGACCCCAGTGTCTAAATCTCTCGCAGACACAGTGATAACAAGTGAGCCTACTGGGCTGTTCTCTTGAACCTGCACCTCATAGAGCCCCTGGGCAAATTCGGGGGCATTGTCATTAATGTCCAGGACCATGATGAGAACCTGGGTAGTCCCAGTCTTGGGAGGTGTCCCGCCATCCAGAGCCGTGAGTGTTAATCTAACCTCTGCCTGCTCCTCACGGTCCAGTGCTTTGTCTAGCACCAGCTCAGGATATTTCCTGCCATCGCTGTGATTGCGGGTGAGAAGGTGGAAATGGGAATTGATACTGATTGTATAGTTCTGAACTGTGTTGCTACCTACGTCCAAATCTTGAGCTATTTTCAGCGGAAACTTGGTCCCTGGATGGCTACTTTCCAGGATTTTAAGGAGAATTTCATCTTCCATGAATTCTGGGGCATGGTCGTTTACATCTTGGAGCTGTATTTCCCCTTGAATAAATTGCACTGGGCTTTTTAGTAACACTTGAAAATAAAGGATGCACGGGTCTGTGCTCCCACATAACTCCTCCCGATCCAATTTTTCTTTCAGAACCAAATTTCCACTCTTCTGTTCCAGCTGCAAGAGTTGTTTGTTCCCTTTGTTAAGAATCTGGGCGCCCCTGATGGCCAGATCCCTTAAGCCCAATCCCAAATCTTTTGCCAGGTTGCCCACCAAAGAGCCCCTGTCTGTTTCTTCTAGAATCGAATACTTAACGGTCGCACTGCCTGCCTCCCACAATAGTAAAAGAAAGATAATGGCGGTCACTTGCCTTTTCTGTAGTGCCTTGTGGAGTGGTGTCTCCATCGTTCCTCAGGTCCAAAAGAAGCAGCAGTTAATCACACAAGAATTGCTCTGTGAGCAACTCAGGAATCTTGGCTCAATAATTTTGAGCTTCTTTTTTTTTTTTTGAACTTGCTGGACGCGGTGTATCTGCCTCTCTGAAAGGATCTATCGGCAGAAATGTAAAAAGCTCCCTTTCTCAGCAGCAAATGGCTCTGCTTTTACAGTCTTACAGGCTGCAGGTTTTCGTTTCTTAGCCTGCAGCGCCACCAAGCGTTCTGCTTTACAACTTCAGATAATTTTGTTTCAAAGTGCTCTGTAAGGGCTAAAGTACTCACCATTTAGGTCAAAGTGTTCTATTCTCTCCTTCCTCTCCTCTTTCCCCCAACCCTCATTTGGCAGTCCTAAGATAGCTAGTCTGCGTGAGAGAAATGTATCTTCTTAAGTATATCTTCATAAAGGTACAGTCTCACTAGAGAAAGCTCTGCAGAGACTGCCAATCATTTAACAATTGCTTGTACAAGTATTCATTTTGTTTCTGACAATAGCACCATGGAAGAGACACGAATTTTGGGGGGAACTTGGAAGGATTTTCATTTACTATAAAATTTAATAACTTTTCTGTTTGTAAATAAAAATATTATTAAAAATCCCAGCTTCTAACTTCCAAATGGCAATGTGCCTATAATTCATGAAGAAAAAACTAAAAGGTGATTTTTGTTTATTTGTTTATTCTCTCTGTGGTGTGCAGTCTTAGAAGCTTCCATTCATAAATGTTCTGTATGTGATGACCAATAAAACTGAATGGAGATAGCACTTATAAGTTTTATAAGTAGTTAGCTCTGGCTCAGAGTTCAACTGTCTTTTCTACAAAGAAGAAGAAAAAGATATGAAGTCAATGAAATAGAAATGAATGGAAGGATTTTGACCTATGTGCCTTGGGAAGGTGGCCTTTGGACTGTGGAAACTGTGTAATTGAAAAACACTGAAGTTCCAAATAGAACTGTGTGGTTGGAATGAAAGAAGAAAAACCCACAGGGCGCTGGCAGCACACGCCTTTAATCCCAGCACTCAGGAGGCAGAGGCAGGCGGATCTCTGTGAGTTTGAGGCCAGTCTGGTCTACAGAGCAAGTTCCAAGACAGCTAGGACTGTTACATAGAGAAACCATGTCTTGGAAAAAAAAAGAAGCAAAACCCTCTCCCTCAAGAAAAAGGAGGTTATTGAAGGACAGGGCAGGTATTCCAGAATCCCTACGAGAAAATGCTTCCTTTGGCCATTATAGTTCACCTTGATTAAGGTTGAAGGTAAATATTCACCGAGCACCTTAATATAATTTGTCTTCCTTTGATAGAAATTTGAAAGGAGCATTTTCCTAAGATATTGGCAACTGTAACCTACAAAACAAGACTACGAGTACACGTGGCTTTGTAGTTAACAAATGAAGGTCAGAGAATGCTGGAGGAGAAAATATGGATACTCGAGAAAGGGAAGGTGAAATTTGTAAAGTAAAACTTGGATTTGACAAAATAACTTTGAACTCTCAAACCCTTCGAGAAAAACAAGGTAAAGTGTGCTCTCCTGAATTTATGCTCAGCAGTAGAATGTAGAGTGTGCAGAAAGATGTTTGGTGTGTTGAAGGACAGAAAACAATCCCAGTAAGCAATATTGCTTAACATTTCACAGGATTGTAATGAAAAGAAAACCTCTACTCATCGGGAAAAGCACATTGTTGTAGAGAGGATGTTAGAATTATTTTGTAGAAAATGTGGGTTGTTTTTAAAAAAAGGACTGTTGTATGGTTCAGCAAATATTTATTCAGCATTTGTAAATACCTTGATGCTAAAACACCCCACTGTTCTTACACAAGGTTCACAAACTACTGATAGTTTAGTAAAATTTATATTTAAGAAATACATTACTAAGATACACTAAAATATAATTATGGCTAATTAAGGTATGTGTATTAGCACTTAGATTTTTATATTTAGAGGTTCACATGATAGTTACCCCTAAATGAGACTAAATTTGCAAAATTCAGTACTATCAAACATTCACATTTAAAACATTCCTACACACTAATAGGGCAATTAATTTAATCATTTGTTTGAAATATAATCTCAAAGGCTTTACATGATGATATATTTAAAAGATTATTTGATTTCAGATTTTACTAAAATACTTTTTATTTAAGTTGCCAAATACAGGTTAGTGCCACTAATTTAAATACAACTATGAAGTGCAATCGAGAAGCTAGTGGAATCTCCAGAAACTGATAATTTAAGATACAAATTTGACTGGGCAGTGATGGGGCATTCCTTTAATTCCAGTACTTGGCAGGCAGAGGCAGGCAGATCTCTGAGTTCAAGGACATCCTAGTCTACAGAGCTAGTTCCAGCCAGGGCTACACAGAGAAATCCTATCTTGAAAAAAAAATGGTACAATCTCAAGAATGATAGCAACAGGGCAAGCCAGATGATACATTATGACTGAGGTCTCTAATCATAGTACTAAGGTGACAGAGGCAGGTGGGTCTCTCTGTGTTCTAGGCTAGACAGTTCTATATAGCAAGATCCAGACTACCATAGTCTACAGAGTGAGACCACATCTCAAAAATAGAAAAAAAAATAAACAGGTTGACAATTTAGCTCTATGGTTGATTTTGCCTAACATGCTTGAGACACCGGATTCCAGTTCCAGGAACTAGTATAAAATGTAATACAATAAGCCTCAGCAAGCATACACCAGTAGCATGCACATTCAGCTTAAAAGCTCTTTCGAAGGTTAAACAGAATTTACTACTATACTACAGTATTTAGATGAAAAGGAAGCTATTCCGAAGTGTAGAACTTTCCTCTGTTTTCCTCTCAGATTCCAAAGTAGGAAATTGGGGGTTAATTGCCTTTAGAAATTGGAACTCACCAGTCCCAGAGTCTCCCCCGAGACACACCTCATACTGGTAGCTCTGGGACAGGGTTCCTGTGCCATTGATATCCACCAGGTGACCAGGAAAGTGGCCCTCGGGCAAAGAGCAGCCACCCAGAGCGGATGCCCTAGGCTTCCTGCACAGCCTCACCCCCACGAACAGCAGCACAGACAAGAGGAAGAGCGAAGACACAGATGCCAAGGCAATGACCAGGTACAGCGTGAGCAAGTCCTCCTCTTGGGCAGGGTTGCGCGCCACTTCCGGCAGAGGCAGGTAGGGCTGAGAGAAGCCATCCACCAGCAGCACATGCAGAGTGACACTGGCAGACCTCGGAGGATCGCCATTGTCCTTGACCAGCAGCAGCAGCCTGTGCTTGGGCGCATCGCGCTCACTCAGCAGCCTGGAGGTGCGCACCTCGCCATTGTGAGCCCACACGCTAAACAGACCGGGTTCGGTGGCCTTGAGCAGCTGGAATGACAGCCAGGCATTCTGGCCAGAGTCGCGGTCCACAGCCACCACCTTAGTGATCAGGTAGCCTGGCTCTGCCGCCCTGGGCAGCAGCTCTGTGAAGGGCGCAGAGGCATTCTGCAGCGGGTAGAGCACGAAGGGCGCATTGTCGTTGGCGTCCAGTACCTGCACGCGCACCAGTGCCTGGCTACTGAGCGCGGGCGAGCCTTGGTCTGTGGCTCCCACGCGGAACTCGAAGCTCTGCAGGTCCTCATAATCCAGCGCCCTGAGCGCGAACAGCTGTCCATTGTTGGCGTTGATGGAGATGAGCGAGGAGAGGTCCAGCTGCGGGTCGCGAGTTGGCAGCAGCGAGTAGGTGATGTGGGCATTGGAGCCTGAGTCTGAGTCTGTGGCGCTGATGGTGCCTATGTGCAGGGCGGGGCTGTTGTTCTCTTGGACAAACAGGGTGTAGGAGCTTTGTGTGAAGGCGGGGGCATTGTCATTGACGTCAGAGACCTCCACTGTTATGGTGTGCTGGGTTGTGAGCCTGGGTGTGCCCATGTCGGTGACTCTGATGGTGATGTTGTACTCAGCTCTGCTCTCTCTGTCTAGTGCCCTATCTGTTTCCAAAGTATAGAAATTCTCCATGGATGGTCTTAGAAGAAATGGAAGATTGTCATCTATGGAACACATAACCTCCTGGTTTTTTTCCGAGTCTGCATCTGAAACGCTGAACACTGCTACTATGATGCCTGGCAAGTTTTCAGGGATGGGGCTGTTGAGAGAGGATAGGATCACTTCCGGAGCATTGTCATTCACATCCAATACCTGCACGACTAGAGAGCACTTTCCTGTGAGCCCACCACCATCCACAGCCTCAACACCCACATGGTAGGACTGAAATGCTTCAAAATCCAAAGTGCTCCTCAGTCGAATTTCTCCTGTCTTTGAGTTTACTACAAAAGGCTCGTTAACATCGTCATCTTGAAACAGTGCATAAGAAACCTCTCCGAAGGATCCTGTGTCTAAATCTCTCGCTGAGACGGTAAGAAGCAGTGTACCAATGGGGTTGTTCTCAGGGACTTGGACCTCATAGAGTTCCTGAGCAAACTCTGGAGTGTTGTCATTTATATCTAAGACAAGTATTTGAATCTCTGTGGTCCCTGACCTGGGGGGAGACCCGCCATCCACCGCAGTGAGCGTTAGTCTGAGCTGAGCCTGCTCCTCACGGTCCAATGCCTTGTCCAACACTAGCTCGGGGAACTTCTTGCCATCGCTGCGGTTACGAGTGAGTACGTGGAAGTGATGGTTGTCGCTGACAGTGTAGCTCTGAATGCTGTGGCTGCCGGTATCTAGGTCCTGTGCCATTTTCAAAGGGAATATCTTTCCTGGCTCAGCCATTTCTGATATTTTAAGGAGCACCTCTCTGGCAGGAAACTCTGGGGCGTGGTCGTTTATATCTATAACTCTCAGTGCCGCCTGATAAAACTGCAAAGGGTTGTTTAGTAACACCTGGAAAGGCAGCATACAAGGCTCCGTGGAGCCACACAGCGCTTCCCGGTCCAGCTTTTCATTGAGCACCAAATCCTGGGTTTGTGGGTCAAGCTTCAAATAATGTCTGTTCCCCTTGAAAACCACTCTAGCGCCCCTAGCAGCCAGTTCTCCCACCCTTAGTCCCAAGTCCTTAGTCAAATTAGCCACAAACGTACCACTTTCTGTCTCCTCCAGCATGGTATAGTGAATTGATTCTGAACCCACCTCCCACGAAAGCATCCATGCAATTAAAATCATCACTTGCCTTGTCTTGCACCACGCCTTTGTGTGTGGCATCTCTACTGATACAGGAGGGAAGATCCCTTTCAGCTCTTTATCACGGAGGTAACTTTGGCCTTCCGGAAAGTCTTTGTTGTGAAATTTTTGGACTTGGTCTTACACGTTCCCGGTGACCCCTCTTCTCCGGCGTGCTTTTGTCTTAGCTGCAGTAGCAAATGGTTCCGTATTTTGCTTGTACGGGGCTTCCAAGGGCGCTAAAGACTTCTTACTCATTCTCTTAGCCTACACCGCCACCATGCGTTCAAATCAATAACTTCACGAGATATTTTCAAACGCCGAACACTAAGGGAACATTATGAAGACTTTTATACAAATCTGAGCATTATAAAGACTTTTAAGTTGTCAGTGTTTCTCAAGTTGACAGTGTAAAGGAGTTCTTAGGGGGCTTGCTTGAGGGTGCATGCTTGTGTTTTGTTTGTTTAAGTTGGTTTTCAAGCTCACTCTAGATCTTGAGGCAAATTGCCTGCTGATGTAAAGGAACATCTAAGCGTCACTCTTCTGGCCACGGAAACTTCCCACAGTCAGCTATGATTCTTTAACAGTGCAACTGGTCTCTGATGAGTTCTATAAGGTCACGTGTGTAAGAGGCACACTCTTTAATTGTCCCAATAAGCACACCAACAAATTATTAAAATGTAAAAGTTGGTCAGAAGCATAAATGTTGAACTAAGCATTAAGTTCCCTGAAATCCATGACTCATAAATGGCATGAACAACAGACTTTGTTACTAGGCCACATCGGAACAGTAATGGTAATCATAAGGCTATTGAGGAGAAAACTGTAGCCAAAAAGTGATAGCAATATCTAACAAGATGAATAATTTAAAATGGGAATTAGGAGCAATTGATATTTGCTGTAAGAACTTTTAAGATTTAATTTTATTTCTAAGTGAGTAGGCTTGGTCATGGTTTTAGAAATCCAAGTGTTTTACTATAACTTTCCATTCGACAAGATGTCCTCATGTCATTTGACTGAAGACCAAAATTATTGTAAGAGATGGCATGATGCAGAAAATGCCATTCAAGGGTGCACAGTGGCACACAATTGCAATGCCAGGACTTGGGAGCCTGAGACAGAAGGATAGCAAGCATGAAACAAGAAAGACCGTATCCCAAAAAACAGCAAACAAATGCAGATAATGTGAAAGGGGTTGCATTTCAATATACCGTGGAATCCAATGACTGATTGTAACAGAATGTGTTACTCTCTTGCCCTTTTCTGAGCAGATAACTTGGAAGTGTCTTTAAATATCATTTAAAATGT